>NC_133122.1:162367530-162667530 GCF_033568475.1 Henckelia pumila
GCTTGGTAGAAAGGATTGACGGTGGCATCTATAATAAGCTTCTATTTGGTATATACTTTTATTCCAGTTGTTTTTTTGCTTAGTTGTTAGTAACTCTGATTAATATACCTTATTTTTGTTATTGTATGCTTAAGACTCTGGTTAGTAGGTGATCCGGATGGGGTCATTATATTTATGGTATTATAGCATGAATTAGTATCTTTGTGACATAGTTGAGATTGGAGGAATTTTTAATATTAATAATTGTGGTTACTTGTAGATCAATTTAGATGATGGTAACAGTTGCGGTAGAAACGAGCGTTGGAATGAGAATACCCTGAGATATCCCTGTAGTCACTATCATCATCACTAAGATGATCGGCAGAGATTCGATTTATATAGGTTCCGACAGAGTGGGCCGAAGATGATGATCGAGTATGTGACTCCAGGCATAATAAAGGATTTGGAGAGATGTATGCGACGTTGTTGTCCATACTGCTTTAACCTGGGAAGGCACTCTTGAAGATTCTCCACAAGAAGTTGGAGAGATTTTCATGAAGACCCTGCCTTATCTACCAGACAATGGACCCCCACAACATTGGAAGGATCCGGTAGATTGGTAAGATCTTTTAGATCTTTGGAGTAATAGGTTCTGCTAGAAGCTTGCATTAAAGCATAGTAGAGGCAGCTAGCAAACTCACGTTCAAGATCAGTGCGGACTAGATGATACCAAGATGATTACAACAGTTGAGTCGTATAAAGGTATCACGGATGGAATGTAAGATTTCCGCATTTAGTTAGATTGTAAGTACTGTACCAAGATTTTTATAACAAGCATTTCTGTTGTAAGCATTTGAATCATCTGTATTAATGATTCCAAACATTTGTGGATTCTAAACAATTTTAATGCACATCTTTCATTGTGATTTGATTTGGGTAAACTCTGTTTGAGTTTAGTTTATTTTATTTATGTTACTCTGAGTTGTAAAAATATTTGTACTAAACCTGGAAGTGTGGTTTGAGTATTTCGAGTTTTGGTATTTCCGAGGTATAATTCCAGTGTTTGGTTGATTGGTATTCAACTACAATGACTCTAAGATTATTTTTATAATTGGTTTATAATTATACTTGTTTGCTGAATGAATAGTTCTGGGAATTTTTCCCTTGACCAATTGTATTAGATTGAGACCTTATTGGTTAGTGTCAGGGATGAATATTTACATCAGGGGCACAATTGTGTTTTTACCAAGTGTTGTGGGCTATAAAGATTTATGACTAGAGGTGGAGAATGTGGGGCCCTATGCCAAGTATTGTTCTAGAAGCCTTTCATACTTCAGAGGGTATACAGGGAAGTTTATCTTTGTTTTGGTGTTTTACAACAGTCACAAAAGGGTATGGCTATAGAATACTTCACTATTATCTGGATTCTCGTAAAGAGGTGTAGTTTGGTATCAGATTTAATACCAAATGAATTTAGTACCGTTTTTTTCTGACTCCGTAAGAGATATAGATTGAGATTTTCTGTTGTCAGAATAGTTTGGGAAAGGATATTCCTCGACGAATGAAAGTTCTGAACAGATGTGTACACAGTCGGTATTGGGATTAGACTAGTTGAATTATGTTGAATAGATCTAGTTTTTGATTGGATTAGTGTCAATGATTACTTGTAGTTATCGTCTGACACCATCAGAGATAAGTAAGATGGAAACTCGATATGAGATTTCCTTGATTCTAGCATTCTTGGACTAGGTGACTTCTTGTAGGCCATGATAAGAGGTTGAACATTAAAATCAGAGTGTGTTGATCTGTGGTGTAAGATTCCAGTAGTGATCAGGAACCGAAAAGGATTGCCTAAACTTGATTATTCTTTCAAAGCTAAGCATGAGCCAAAGTGAGATTCAACTATTGTTGAAATATAATTTCAAACTTGGATTGCATTATTTTCTGACTCCATAAGAAATAAGAGAAACTGATTACTACGGTCAAAAATTTTGGGTCAAACAATTTTGACTTTACCAAACCTTGGATGTGGTCCAATAAGGACATGTTTCTAATTATATCTGTTATGATTACAAATAGTGTATCCAAGTGGAAACTAGGGTAAGTATTTTCCTATCAGGAAGGGTCGACTTGCTTTAAGACTTGATATTGTACCCAACTTGGTACTAGGGGTTGTCAACCCAGTCTTCTGAGACAATCTTGATTAGTTTTTATTATTGTAGAACTTCAATTTTCGATGATAAATCGAATGTGCATAATATTCAAAGCTATTCTGCAGTCTCCTTGAGATTCAATTATAGATTTTTGGTCGAACAATTGTATTTGTTCCAGTGGACTCTAGCAGGATTGTAACAATGATTAACTAATTTTGTTCAACGTTAGTAGTTGGGACCTATGGTGTTTTCAAGTCTGTCAAGGTTTTTATTTCCAAATTCTCGTGGTTATTCGATAGATAATTGACGTATTTGATTCAACAGAGTTGTAAGCAGTAGCATCACAGATTGCGGAAGAGTTGGGAGAACTTCGCAAGTATCTTATTTTTTTTCTACTAGTATAAACAAGACTTGCTAAGTTAGGAATTTGACAAACTCAATATAGCCTTTGAGTAAAGGTTAGTAGTATTCTGATTGAATTCGGAGGCAAAGTTTAACACCTAGGACTGGATGACATCAAATGGTTGTGATTGTTAGTATCAGGATTTTGTACTAATAGAGTTGTGATTCCAGTAGTTGAGATGACATGTTTAGACATATAAGAGCCTATGTTTTTTAACTCATTAACAGGTGAACCCTGTAAGATTTTACGACACTGTTGCAGTCGTTAAGGCTTGGTACTTACGAGGTAGGGTGTAGCACCCAAGTTAGATTCCATAAGTTGTGTTTATCATTGCAAGGAGAGACTTTTGTATTACTTTTCAGTGTTGAAGATAGCACTACTCAAATACTCCAATCGATGGAGATCAATTACATGAACAAGGGAGAGATTTTGGTTCAGCATTAGAATAATTATTTTGCTTAGTTTTGTTAGGAAACAGATGTTAGATTCCCTAATTCAGTAATTTTCATGGTTGATCACTGATTATGGTTACGGTTAGTTATAATCCAGTGTAATCTTCAGTACTAGGATCAATGGTAGTCCTATCACAACTTAGCATCCACAGATCAATGGTCAATCAGAGTAGAATATTTTCACCCTTGAGGTCATGCTTAGAGCTTCTGTGATGGATTTAGGGCCAGCCTGACAGAATCATTTGTCTTAGTAGAGTTGATTGGACAGAGAGTTAGAGCTTCTGACAGATCAGTTATGCCAACACGCAGTGTAGACCTCTATAGTTTCATTCTTGGTTGGATTGGTAATTATTTGTCAGTAAAGCAAGACAAGTTTGTCTTATATCCAAGAAAGGATTCCAATGCAACAAGAATCACAGTCATTCAATCCTTCTAGAAGACACTATTTTCTCAACATAAGCAGATTTTCCAGTTGGAATGAATGATGGTCTATGCTTTTGGATTGTGATTTAGTGTAGGTACACATTGTTTGAGGACAGTTGGTAGACTGTATTGTTAGCCATGAGATATATCGTTTATATCTAAAGCTCTATGATAAGAGACAGTGTGGTGGCTTATGGCCATGATTGACAAGATTTTCGAATTTCAGTAGTATCTGTGTGCAGTGAATTTCGTATAATATCCTCAGTGATTGGTTGCAGTACGGCTGCTTAGAGTGTTTCAGTTGACAGGTTTTAGTCCTGGTTTTAGACATGTTGCAATATCAGATTGATGAATGTAAGAGTGATTTTGCGCAGTAGCTCGATAGTATTTTCAGATAAGACCTAGACCTGATTTCGAGGACGAGATATTTTTAAAGGTGGGAGAATGTAGTAACCCGTATCTCAATTTATGAGCTTAAATTATTAAACATGATTAAGTAATTTTAATACGATTAATCAGACCAAGACATCGACTCCAGGATGTTCAAAAATGGTCCAAGGGTCAAAGTTGACTCGAGTATTTCGGAAGGTCCAAACATGAACCATATGGAGATCGAAAGGTCCGAAGAAATCGGACCAAGCATTGTAGTTCCGAAGAAAGATCGGAACTTCCAAACCAGCGATCAGAAATTCCGAAGAGTTAGGCCATGCACACTAGTGATGTAGTGCCTAAAATCCAATCTACTAAATCGCATACATTAAATTAAATAAATATTATGATTATTATTTTTAAGTTTAGTTGATTTAAATCTTTTATTTAATTATTAGTTAATAAAAATATTAATTCTTTATTTAAATAATTTTATTGTACTAACTATTTAATTAATGTATTTAATTGTTTAAGTTTACTCATTTAAATTATTTTATTATACTACTTATTTGTTTTAATTATTTTAAAGGTTTAAGTTTGTGTATTTAAATGATTTTAATTGTTTATCTTATTCATTTAAAATGACTTAATCTTATCGGTTAGTTATTTAACTTATTTTAAATATCTAGATTACTTATTTAAAAGATTTTTGATTGCCCAATCTATTTTAAAGAATTTTAATTCCTCTGGTATATTTATTTAAATGACTTTTAAACATTCATCTAGTTTATTAAAATTATTTTAATCGCTCCGTTTATGATTTAAATATTTTATTTATCATTGTGACATCAAAATATTTAAATATTAATTTTAAAAGAATTTTTGAGTTTTCGTTATTTCAGGGCCGGCGGGAGGAAGTGGAGTCGCGATTTATAATTTATTTCTGAGTTTTATGTAGTAAACTAGAGAAATTTATTAAATGATTATTTTAAAAATTTTAGAGAATCGCAAATTTATTTTAAATCATTAAAAGTTGAGGAAAGTAGGTAAAACTTCATTTTAAAGATTTTTGAGTAAGTCTTATTTATTTTAAAAAGAATTATAAAGTTTATCTAATTACCTTCCAGAATTAGTATCTTTAAAACCCGAATACATATTATTTAATCCCTTTCAACTTGTAATTTTTAAAGATTATGAATTTTAATAAATGTAGTGTGTGTTGTAGTAGTTGTTAGAACCAAGTAGTAACTTTATTAAAATTGAGACTAACAACTACTATACACACACATTTGCCTACATATACATACACCTACACACATATACACACACTTTTAATCCCAAAAGAAAAGAATATAGGCTCTCTCCCCATTTCCTTAACCCTAGCCGCCACCTTCACTCTCCCCTTTCCCCAAACCCGTCGGCTCCCGTTCACCACCACCCAGTCTCTTCCAACCGCCCTCCAGCAAGCCGAAAATTGCACTTTGGAGCAAGGGAGTCACCTCTCTCACGTTCTTCAGAATTTTCAGCTTTATTTTCTTGTGTTTTTGAAGTTTAAGGCAAGTATAATCTAATTCTTTGGCCACCAAGCAAAGCTACTATGGTTTGTGTGATTTTTCCTTGTCTTGCTTGTTTTTCCATGAAGGTTTTTGCTCGGGTTTTTTTTTTTAAAAAAATCAGTAGGTGTTCCATGAGAAATTAGAACCCCATGTTAATTTATTTGTTGATAATTTGAGGTTGTGATGTGTCTGGGGATGAGTCTTGGTAAGTTCTTGCACAAATTCCAAAATTTCATCAATATCCTGCGTGGTGTATGCATGTATATCGAATTTTGGGAAAATTTCAGTAGGGTCATGCTTTAATTTCGAATTATGCTTGTTTTTTGGAGTTATTATGAGTCATGCTATGTGTACTAGTCAATACTTGAAGTGTCGTATCGCATTTCGAAAAACTCATCTTACTAGCTTGTGACGTTTGAGTTCGTTTTCTGAAAATTTGATTGAGTGGTGTCAAGGGCTTCCTAGGCTAGATGAAATGGGGGCTTAAATGATGTATTGGATGAGGTTTGGATTGGTTTGAAGGGCTGGAGGTGAAGGGTTGAGGGCTGAAGTCATGGTCGTGTGTTAGGGGTGATCCGGTTGTGATAAGTCGGCCTAGAATGGGTCTTAGAGCTAGCTTCGAGAGTGAGGGCTTAGCTTGAGGTTTCATTGTGATCTGAGGGGAGTTATTAAGGTTGATTCAAGGTCTGGAAGTTGGGAAAATCAATCGATGATGGGTTTGTAAGGGGTTAAGATGATGTTGGACTTGAGCAAATTTTTGTTGTCCCTTGGGTTGGCCCCAAGTGTTTGGTTCTGGTGGGTTAGGTTAATTGGTCTGGACAGGGGATTGGTTTGATCCCAGGCCAATCCTAGGATGTGAGGGTCGTGTCGGTTCAATTGGAGTTGTTTTGGATAGGTCATGGTCGATTTAAGGGCAACTTAGCATCTAGTGGTCGGTGCAGAAATTTTACGGATTTTCAAGGGCTGTCCTAGTGCCGTGGTTTAAGGACTGGTTAAATTGGTCTGCGCAGGGAATGACTTTGTCATATTTCAAGTGTAGGATGTTTTGGTCATGTTGCTTCAATTGGGCTCAATTTGGTTAAGTTTAGGATAGGTTAAGAGCGATTTAAGTTAAGGTCGTTGGTGCAGATTTTTGGAAAGGTTTAAGGGCTGCCGGGAAATCCATTTTGATTGGGTTGCTCGGGTTGTCTTTTGAGGCTATAACCTGGTTTTTGGGTTAGTTTACAGTGTGTAGAGAGTGTCGGTTCAAGCAAAAGTCAATTTGGTTAAGGGATGGTCAACTTATAGATTTTACGATTTGATCGCTCTAGGAGTGTCTTGGTCGGTTAGTCTAGCCTAGGGGTATCCTCTTAATCATCATGCTTTCCTTGATTTAAAAATCATGTTTTCATCCTTGAATTTCTGTTTTTAAGGGTGATGTTCCATCTTTTGAATTGAGTAAAGTTTTGCTAAAGTTTAGGGCTTGATCTCTGCGTTTGCAAGTCAAGTAAAACTTTGAGTTGAGGTGGAGAAAGTTAAAGTTTGAAGTCAATGAAAGTAAAAGATTTTGAATGAAGTGAGTTGATTGTGACGAGACGGGAAATGTTGGTCGGGAGATGCCTCGGCTCACTTGCCAAACTATACGGGTAGTGTGCGGCTGGGAGACATCTCAGAACCCTTACCAAATTAGACGACGGGTAGTGTACGGCAGGGAGAAATCTTGGAACCCCTAACAAATCAGATGAAAGGGGCAATGTGGCGTCGGGAGAGATTTCGGCATCCTTGTCGGCATAGTACTGTAGTCATTGATCGATCAAAACAGAGGGTCACAATTGAGGATCTAAATTCACAGAGAAAAGTTAAAGTTCAAAGTTAAAGTTTATGAAAGTATTGTCTAAAAGGTTTGAGTTGAGTTGAAGTTTAAAGGAATGAATTGAGTTGAAGTATGAAGCATGAGTTTTTTTTAAAGGCGTGAGTTCATTGCATGCGACTTTTCTTTATAGTTCCAAGTCTCATTTCCTTTTATCTTTAAGATTTTTCCGAGTAAGTTTCAAGGTATTATAAGTACTAGTATTTTAAGTATCGTGCATGTATTTTGAACCCCTCGCTACTTCATGGTTTATACTTGTTGAGCTTTTATGCTCACTACTTTGCTTAGTGCAGGTTAGACTTTTGTTGAGATTGAGAGGCATGACTCTTGAGTGGAATGCAATGCGGGCTTGGCACATCCCTCCGACCTATGTTGGTCTTCCGTAGTTGTTCTTTTAAATGTTTAATTGCAATGTCCTTTACTTTGTTTATTGGATTGATGTAACTTTAAGAATTTCTAGTTTATGTTTTAGTAATTGAAAAATTAATCATATTGTCTTTGTGTATGATTCAAAAGTTTTATCAGAAGATGTTTATGCTTTATTTCCGTATTTCAGAGATTCTTCTACTGTTTGGTTATTTAGTAATAATTATGTCGGTGAATAGTATTGTGGGGTACTATTGACCTACCTAGTGTAAGTTTAGATAGTTTATCTTCCACAAGATTAGAGAGTTTATCTTCTACATCTTGTTGTTTAGTTCAGTCTGTTAGAGTGCTGGTTTATTAAAGGTTAGGGTCGTTTCAAGTGATGTGTTGCCATCATTTTGACACATAATCACATGCATGAGATCAGAAAGCCCGAAGGGTGGGATCGGAGATTCCGAACAAGGTAGTTCGGCACGTGGAAGACTTGTGAGTTCCGAGCTTCTGAATCATTGCCTATAAATAGGGGCCGAAATACTCACAATTAGTGTGCGTTTAGATATGTTTGAGTGTTTATGTATCAGTATATATTCTTAGGATTTTGGCCTTATACTCAAGGGTCGGATGATAGCGAGGTGCTACGGGACTTGTAGCAGAGCTGTGCTTGGGTCAGGGCCTTCGATATCAGTTGACTGACGACAAACGCAGGTGTAGTTCGAGATCCCTATTACTATTAAAAAGTATCTATTAGCTTAGTTAAGACCTTTAGATAAGTTATAGTGATAAGGTAATTATTGACTTGTAGGTTTGGAATCTTGACTGGTGCTACTACGACTGTTTTAGTGAG
Organism: Henckelia pumila; assembly: GCF_033568475.1. Lineage (NCBI taxonomy): Eukaryota > Viridiplantae > Streptophyta > Magnoliopsida > Lamiales > Gesneriaceae > Henckelia > Henckelia pumila. Next base: position 162,375,925 of record NC_133122.1, read on the forward strand.
GACGTAAGTACTGACTGAGATACCCAGCGAGTATGGATGTTTATATGTTGTATATTATGTTCCATGATACATGTTTTACGGTTTTGATATTTTATGTTGCATGTGCATATTCATGTTGACACGAGTCTTCTTCGAGATAGCCTTAGTAGTAGGATCGCTCAGCCCTACATTCCTTGATATATTGTCTGACATCAAGAGACACCGAGACTGACCCTAGGGTGGTTCAGACGAGTGTGTGGAGGTACCCAGCGGAGTTAGCCCAGATGGTACTACATATTCATTGGCGCCCATAATGAGCAGATATCATGTTAACCAGTACCCAGTCATTTGCATGCATCATACTAAGTTTGTATATTCGTACTGTACGTTATAAATGTAGTCGCTCACGTCCTTGTTGTTATGTTTCTTGGACACCCCATTCGATGGTGCAAGTCCGCAGGTGAACCATGAGCAAGATCAATGGTTAGTCGGTGACCAGGGCTTGGTAGCAAGGTGTTGTTGGAAAAAACGTGTTCAGATCAATTAAGAATTGATACCCGGTGCAGCGGAAGCTTAAAAATTTTATTTTTATATATGGAACGATTCCATATCATGGGTATCAAAACTTTACGATTAAATTATGCAAGTAAAAATAAAATCACAATTAAATTTTTACCTCTTCAAGCACCGGCTTGATTATGGACACCAACAGAATTTAATCTGCTCTTCTTGTATATCCCGGGAACCGATGGCTTCACGATCAATCTCCGGAATCAGGTCCACGAACAGAAAACAGAAACCCTCTGATTGATTGCACTAGAAATCAATCAGATGTTTATTGATGAGAATAAACAGATTTGATCTGTCAATTCAAAATGTAATTTTTCGTAAAAATCACAAACTGAATTTTCTCAAAAAGGGACAGAGGATTTCGAAAATCCCCTTGAAATAATATGAGTGATTTTTTAAAATTGCTAGAATGAATTCTTGTGATTTTCGAACACTACTCATTTAATTATAGATAATTTCTAGACTAGATTAAGTTATGATTGTATTAGGACTATAACTCCTTAGGGCCCACAATCCATAACTTAAACCCAACAAGCCAAGCCCGTTATTATAGAAATTAATATAAAATTCAACATGACTCCGATTGATAAACCGATTTCACCAATGTGCACAGAAACCATTTCTGCACCTTTTGAAGTCAAGATAATTTTTCTGAATCCGAATTCAGTGATTTCCAAAAATGCTCATCCCTATGTCATTTTAGAAAATTCCACTCCCTTTTAGTTAATAAGTTCAACTTCTCTTTCATTAAATTTAACTCTTTAAATTTAACTATCTCAACGGGGTTTAGTAATCCATTACTTGTGTGACCCTTAATGGTTCAGGGATACAGCTAGCTGTGGGCTCACAACTCCTTGTGACTCGGAACAACAATTTCCGACTTGCCCAACGAATCATGGTAAGAGCGTCTAGCAACATCGCCCCATGATTCACTAGGTATCACTGATAGTGCCTGCAAGAACCAGTAGATTTTGGTTAGCGTACAGTATGGTCCCTTCATCCATATATCCCGATCGAATCAACAACCATTGGTGCATCGAGAGTCGTTCGAGATTTGATAACTATGCATTACATCTTGGAGATCAAATAGTGACATCGCATGTGTTACTAGGAAAACCGAGTAACCTAAAACACATCATGTACTCTGGCCAAAGATTCGTCACACTAATATCTCCTCAGATCGCATAGGATATCCACACTCGCAAGTATGTGGTGAATCCTTGACAACAAAGCATCGACTCCTATATGTGTCGTAACTGTACCCAATCCCGACACCTGTTGACCCCAATAGAGTCGGTAAACGAGTCAAAGTACAGTACTAGCATATAGAGTCTCAATGATGTTTTAAGTAGTAAGGACTAATGGTGTACAACCAAAACCGCGGACTTTATCCACTCGATAAGTGATAAACACTTGGAAAGTCCGAATAGGGTAGTTCGATCATTCATCATATGAATATCTATTTGCATGCTTTGAACATCTCCATGTCCATTACCAATGAAACGTGGTACTTGGCATCACAAATGCTAGTCTCAATCTCGAGCGATCCTTATCCTTATTAGCGGATGGCTCAATTGACTAGGAACTATTTAGAATATACAGTGGCTATAAGATGTGTGTCATAATAGTGATCTCTCTTTATTCACTATCTCATCTTACTTACACTATAGTATATTCAAGGTCTTTATCAAAACATCAATAGTATATCACAATATAACAATATGAAGAAAGACAAAGAAAATGCCATTAATGAATGTAAATTATATTAAACAAAGATTGTTTATACATAGAGTCACAAAAGCCCTTAGCCACAAGTTGGCTAACCGGGCACCCACTCTTTCAATTTCCCACTTTCCCTAAATCCAACTAGTCACACTACGCAATCCCATTGCTTCGCGATGTTTGTAAAACAATGGTCCTGGCAAGGGCTTAGTAAGTGGATCAACGATATTGTCTGTAGAAGCCACTCTCTCGACAGTGATGTCTCATCTTTCCACAATCTCCCAGATGATGTGGTATTTCCTCAGTACGTGTTTGGATCTTTGATGAGACCTTGGTTCCTTTGCCTAAGCAATGGCACCAGTGTTGTCGCAGTACATCGGAACTGGACCAACAGCTTCAGGAATTACGCCCAACTCTTGGACGAAATTCCTCATCCAAACGGCCTCTTTAGCAGCAGCTGATGCTGCAATGTATTCTGCCTCAGTGGTGGAATCCGCTGTGGTGTCCTGCTTGGAACTCTTCCAAGAGACAGCACCGCCATTGAGCATGAATACAAATCCAGAGGTTGAGTTCGAGTCATCCATGTCGCTTTGGAAGCTAGAGTCGGTATAGCCTTCCAATTTCAATTCTCTTCCTCCATAAACAATGAATATATTCTTAGTCCTTCTCAAGTACTTAAGAATATCCTTCACGGCTTTCCAATGCTTTTACCGGAGTTGGCCTGATATCTGCTTGTGACACTCTGAGAAAAGGCTACATCCGGTCTGGTAGATATCATCTCATACATAATACTACCTATGGCTGACGCATATGGTATGTGTGTCATTTTCTCTATCTCTTCGTCAGTCTTGGGATACATAGACTTGGATAGAGAAACTCCATGACACATAGGTAGATGTCCTCTCTTGGACTCATCCATAGAAAACCTTTTCAATATGGTGTCGATGTAGGTTGCTTGAGTGAGTCCTATCATTCTATTAGATCTATCTCTATAGATCTGTATCCCTAGAATATAGGATGCCTCACCCAAATCCTTCATCAAGAATCTACCTGATAACCATATCTTTGTTGACTACAACATCCCTACGTCATTCCCAATGAGTAGGATGTCATCAACGTAAAGCACTAAGAATGTCACCGCATCCTTAACTACTTTCTTGTACACGCACGATTCCTCCGGGTTTTTGATGAAACCAAAGTCCTTTATTGTTTCATCAAATTTCTGGTTCCAACTTCTTGATGCTTGTTTGAGACCATAAATTGATCTCTGAAGCTTGCATACCTTATGCTCGCTTCCCATGGATGTGAATCCCTCGGGCTGCATCGTATAGATTTCTTCCTTAATGTTTCCATTAAGAAATGCAGTCTTCACATCCATTTTCCATATCTCATAGTCATACCATGCTGCTATGGCAATAAGGATTCTTATGGACTTGAACATTGCGACTGGTGAAAAGGTTTCATCATAGTCAACTCCTTGTCTTTGAGTATAACCTTTTGATACCAATCGTGCCTTGTAGGTAAGTAACTTGCCATCAGGCCCAAGTTTTCTCTTGTAGATCTATTTACACCCTATTGGAACAATTTCATCGGGAGGATCTACTAAAGACCAAACTTGGTTTGTATGCATCGAGTCTATTTTTGACTGCATAGCTTCAATCCATAAATTAGAATCCGCATCAGAAAGTGCTTCCTTGAAGTTTCTTGGATCACATCCAATGTTGGGTTCACTTTGATCCCCTTCAAGAAGAAGATAATATCGAATAGGAGGTCTAGAAGTCCTCTCGGATCTCCTAGATATAGGCGTGTCCGTTGAAGGTTCTTGAGGTGTGTGGTCGTTATTTTGTATCTTGGGTTCTTCTCGAATTTCTTCGAGTTCCATCATCTTGCATTTCTTATCTAATAAGAACTCCTTCTCCATGAAGGTGGCATTCCTCGAAATAAACACTTTTTTCTCATAAGAATGATAGAAATAATATCCGATTGAATTCTTCGGATATCCTACAAAATAACATAAGGTGGATCGACTATCCAACTTATCTCCCACTGTCTGCTTCACGTAAGCAGGACATCCCCAAATCCTTAAGTACGAATACTTAGGAGCTTTGCCATTTAATAACTCATATGGAGTTTTATCTACTGTTTTAGTGTGGACATTGTTCAACAACAATACTGCCGTTTCAAGCGCATTGCCCCAAAACGAAGGTGGGAGCTCAGTGAAGCTCATCATAGATCGAACCATGTCCAACAAAGTTTGATTGCGACGCTCCGAGACACCATTCAGCTGAGGTGTCATAGGAGGAGTCCACTGAGAGAGAATCCCATTCTTTTTTAGATAGCTCAAAAACTCGGTACTTAAGTATTCTCCACCTCGATCCGATCGAAGTGCTTTAATACTTCTACCTTGTTTGTTTTCTACTTCAGCCTTGAATTCTTTGAACTTTTCAAATGATTCAGACTTATATTTCATTAAATATAAATACACATACCTCGAATAAACATTAGTAAAGGTAATGAAGTAGGTGTGTCCAAATTTAGTACCGATACTAAATGGTCCACAGACATCTGTATGGATCAAATCCAACAGGTTTTGACTACGCTCAGGCTTTCTTTTGAAAGGAGATTTAGTCATTTTTCCTTTTAGGCAGGACTCACAAGTAGGTAGAGAGTTAATATCAGACATATCAAACATGCCCTCTCCCACTAGCTTGTTCATCCTCCTTGAGGAAATATGACCTAGCCTAGCATGCCAAAGGTTTGCCGGGTTTTGACTATCGTTTTTCCTTTTATTTGTTGTTACCAGTTTATCAACATAATTAATTGGAACGTCTTTTAATTTTAAGTTATATAGATCGTTTTCAAGTTGTCCATTTCTAATCAAACATTCATCTTGTAAATATTGCAAATCCCATTCACAAAATTACAAGAAAAACCATCTCTATCAAGCATAGAAACAGAAATAATGTTTTTAACTAAATCTGGTACAAATAAAACATCTCTCAAAAATAACTTAAAATTGTTCTGCAAAACAAAATAAACGTCTCTCACTGATTTGGCTTCAACTCTGGAACCATTTCCAAGCCTCAGCTGGGTCTCACCCATCCTAAGCTTACGACTTCTTGTCATCACCTGCAAATCATTGCAAATGTGAGATCCACATCCGGTATCCAATACCCAAGAAGTAGTATTAAGTGAAACATTAATTTCAATGTAAAACATACCCTTTGCAGTTCGCAACTGCTCAAGGTATTCCTTGCAGTTACGTTTCCAATGACCGGGTTTCTTGCAGTGATGGCAAACATCTCCAGATATGTTCACGTTTGAAGCTTTTTTCTTGGCCTTCTTTTGTGGTACAATTTTCTTGGGTGGGGCAGAACGTTTCTTACCCTTTCCACTTGGCCCCTTCTTGGAGTAAGAAGAGGAGCCAACCAAGAGTACCGGTTTATCCTTCTTTAATGTGGCCTCATAAGACACAAGCATATTGACCATCTCTTCAAGGGTGGCCTGTATCTTGTTCATATTGAAGTTCACCACAAATCCGTCAAACGACGAAGGAAGGGAAAAGAAGTAACAAGTCCGCGTTTAGTTCATGCTCCAAAGTCAAATCGAGTGTTACCAATTTTTCATTGAGCCCAATCATGTGTACCCCATGCTCACGGACCGAAGTCCCATCTCGCATGCGGCATGTCATGAGCTCTTTGACGGTGGCATACCTCTCCGACCTTGAATGAGCTCCAAAAAGTTCCTTGAGGTGCATGTGTATGTCAGCAGCATTCACGGCATCCTCAAATCGCCTCTGGAGTTCATCAGACATTGAAGCTTGCATATAGCATTTAGCCTTGACATCATGGTCCCACCATTGATCAAGTTTTGCCAATTCTTCCGGACTTATATTAGCCGGTGCTTCCTTTGGAGGATTCTTTTCTAACACGTAAAAAATTTTCTCCGAGTTTAGAACAATCTTTAATTTTCGGAACCATTCCGTATAGTTTGCGCCAGTCAATTTGTTTTGTTCGAGAATTGAGTATAGTGAATTGCGCGAATTCATTGTAATGAAATACTGAAAAGAAATAGACAATAATCAGTGATTGTTTAATTAATTTACTAAGACATAAAATATGGCGAAATTTAATTTTATGAATTTCACTCCCACTATTTTAACGACTTCACTACCCTCTAGTGATAACGGGAAACTTGTTTCCTTAGTGGAAAGATGGAGTCCAATTGACAAACTATAGTCCCTAATAATATCAGCCAACCATAATTTTCAAAAGGTAGAGCCTAATTGCTTCCAAAGCAACCCCCATGTTTTAACCTCATGTCCAATAAGGGCCCAATAATATGACGCCGTTTAATGTGACATGTCAAGATGACCCATCAATATTAAGTTGTGATGGATGGTCGCCATGTGGATCCCCAATAATATGAGCCAATCCCATGGGAGTTCCACCCAACTTACAACATGTGTCGATCCAATGTACAGCTTTCCGAAGAACGGGCCCCCCCAATAATATGAGTCGGACCGTGCCCGCAGGTAGCATCTCGTACATTGATCGTTGATGGAAGGTAGGAATATTTAAACAATATTTAAATTTCCTTTTGTTTATCTTGATATCAATTTTAAATCATATTTAAAATGAGGAATTTTTAATTTTTGAAAATCTGTCTCATCATGCAATTTATGTATGCTTGCGGGATTCATACAATTTAGTCTAAACATGCATACATCAATAATATCATATATTATTTAAGGATGATCGATCCCATTATCTAATCGACCCGTGGTTTCCAATCACGAGTCTAAGTCCAATCCTAGGTGATATGAAAGTATGCAATGCAATCCTATTACATTGAGCTTCCATTTACATTTCTTCGGTCTTTATCGTCTGCTGGGCCCATCATTATCTTCAAATCTTTATCTCCCACTAATTCTAACAAATTTACAATAAATTTCGATGACAAGTAGGGGATACATATTTAAGGGGTGGGAACGGGCCATAAACCAAGCCCACTTTTTATTACAAATGACAATTCAAATTGGGCTATAAACCAAGCCCATTAATAAAACCCAACAACAATAAAACCAAATGTAAATTACCTAACATACACCTAAAATATTGGTCATGGCAATCGATCATCTCTTATCCAATAATTAAATAATTGGATAACATGCAATGGCATCATAATTAAAAGATAAAATCAAATTTTATCTTATCCTTTCATAAGATCATATCTTATCATCAATTGTACCAAAATAATTGATTTTATAAAATCTAATTTAACGGATAAAATTTATAAATTTTCAAAACATTCAAATTTATCCAAAAATTAATTTTAAAAATTTCGGACTCGAACAATTCGATCCGATGCCTCGTGAACCAATCAAAAACAATTTTCGATCGGACCAAAAACTAGAATTTCAAAATTTCAAAATTTTAATTAAAAATTGAATTTTAATTTTCCCGGACTGCCCGGGACATTCCCGGGCAGCCCCCTCCTCCACATGGGACAGGGCTGCCCACGTGGAGGCGGGAAACTTCGTTGCTGCCCTTGGGCAGCGACGATCGCTGCCCGATGCCCCTGTTCCGTCAAAATTTTAATTTTAAAATTCGTTTTGTTTTTCAAAAAAAAAAAAAAACCGAGGCCAAATATTTTGTACAATTGATTAATTTAATCGTTTGATCTGAGCAACCTGGCTCTGATACCACTGTTGGAAAAAACGTGTTCAGATCAATTAAGAATTGATACCCGATGCAGCGGAAGTTTAAAAATTTTATTTTTATATATGGAACGATTCCATATCATGTGTATCAAAACTTTACGATTAAATTATGCAAGTAAAAATAAAATCACAATTAAATTTTTACCTCTTCAAGCAACGGCTTGATTATGGACACCAACAGAATTTAATCTGCTCTTCTTGTATATCCCGGGAACCGATGGCTTCACGATCAATCTTCGGAATCAGGTCCACGCACAAAAAACAAAAACCCTCTAATTGATTGCACTAGAAATCAATCAGATGTTTATCGATGAGAATAAACAAATTTGATCTGTCAATTCAGAATAAAATTTTTCGTAAAAATCACAAACTGAATTTTCTCAAAAAGGGACAGAGGATTTTTAAAATCCCCTTGAAATAATATGAGTGATTTTCGAAAATTGCTAGAATGAATTCTTGTGATTTTCGAACACTACTCATCTATTTATAGATAATTTCTAGACTAGATTAAGTTATGATTGTATTAGGACTCAAACTCCTTAGGTCCCACAATCCATAACTTAAGCCCAACAAATCAAGCCCATTATTATAGAAATTAATATAAAATTCATCATGACTCCGATTGATAAACCGATTTCATCAATGTGCACAAAAACCATTTCTGCACCTTTTAAAGTCAAGATAATTTTTCTGAATCCGAATTCAGTGATTTCCAAAAATGCCCATCCCTATGTCATTTTAGGAAATTCCACTCCCTTTTAGTTAAGAAGTCCAACTTCTTTTTCATTAAATTTAACTCTTTAAATTTAACTATCTCAACGGGTTTTAGTAATCCATTACTTGTGTGACCCTCAATGGTTCAGAGATACAGCTAGCCGTGGGCTCACAACTCCTTGTGACTCGGAACAACAATTTCCGACTTGCCCAACGAATCATGGTAAGAGCGTCTAGCAACATCGCCCCATGATTCCCTAAGTATCACTGATAGTGCCTGCAAAAACCAGTAGATTTTGGTTAGCGTACAGTACGGTCCCTTCATCCATATATCCCGATCGAATCAACAACCATTGGTGCATCGAGAGTCGTTCGAGATTCGATAACTATGCATTACATCTTGGAGATCAAATAGTGACATCGCATGTGTTACTAGGAAAACCGAGTAACCTAAAACACATCATGTACTCTGGCCAGAGATTCGTCACACTAATATCTTCTCAGATCGCATAGGATATCCACACTCGCAAGTATGTGGTGAATCCTTGACAACAAAGCATCGACTCCTATATGTGTCGTAACTGTACCCAATCCCGATACCCGTTGACCCCAATAGAGTCGGTAAATGAGTCAAAGTACAGTACTAGCATATAGAGTCTCAATGATGTTTCAAGTAGTAAGGACTAATGGTGTACAACCAAAACCGCGAACTTTATCCACTCGATAAGTGATAACCACTTGGAAAGTCCGAATATGGTAGTTCGATCATTCATCATATGAATATCCATTTTCATGCTTTGAACATCTCCTTGTCCATTACCAATGAAACGTGGTACTTGGCATCACAAATGCTACTCTCAATCTCGAGCGATCCTTATTCTTATTAGCGGACGACTCAATTGATTAGGAACTGTTTAGAATATACAGTGACTATAAGATGTGTTTTATAATAGTGATCTCTCTTTATTCACTATCTCATCTTACTTACACTATAGTATATTCAAGGTCTTTATCAAAACATCAATAGTATATCACAATATAACAATATGAAGAAAGACAAAGAAAATGCCATTAATGAATGTAAATTATATTAAACAAAGATTTTTTATACATAGAGTCACAAAAGCCCTTAGCCACAAGTTGGCTAACCGGGCACCCACTCTTTCAGGTGTAACGCCCGAAAATTCGTTTGCGTAAACCCACATGCATAACTAGGGAATTTAATGATTTAAAAATAAGTAAAAATGGGTTACATGATTTTTATGTTCTATTATTTATATTATATGATTTATTTGCATGTTTTAAACTTTATTATAGCATTTAACCCGCTATTATGAAATTTATTAATTTATTTGATAAAGGTTTTTTTGTGATCGCGTAAACAGGACCGTGGACAACAAGATAGAAGTTTTTCATCGAAATTTATGTCTAATATTTTTAAGGGTCTTAAATAATTATTTTAAGACTTATTTTAGAGAAAATTATGAGTTTTATATATATGAATATTTAAAAGCCCGATTTGCACTAAAATAGGCCATTTTATGAGTTTTAAAGGTATTTTCAAAAGCCCATAATTATTTATTACAAAATTTTAAGTTATTAATCTAAAAAATTAGTGGACTTAAGAGTTTTAAACTTTATTTAATTATGTCCTAAAGCCTAGCCCAATACACTACACAAATAAATAATTGATCAAGGCTTTTATTAATTTCCCATCACCTTCATGTTTACCCTAGCCCCATATCTGATCACCAGCTGTCTTCTTCACCATCACACACACTTTCACATAGACTTTGAAGAAATTTTGAAGATTCTAAGCCCCATTAGTCTCGGATAACGTTCTACGCGACGGTATAGTATTTTCGAGCGTATATAACGCAAAGGCACGTTCGAATCCATTCTTGAACACCATTTAAGTTATATTATTCTTATTTTAGCATGAAAATTATGATCTTGCATGATGTATGTGGTTTGAATGAAGAACATCCAAGAACACATGTAGAAACTCACGTTTTTAGCATATACATGAATCTTTTATCACGTTTTTCTACCATGAATTGTTCCAGAATGCTGCACCACGTCTTGTGGGATGATTTAGGGTCCCTAGGGCTGAGTGGTATTGTGGTTTGAGTCAGGGCTAGGCTCAAAACGAAGCTGGTTCAGGTTTTGACAGCAGGGTGCGCAGGTTGAGCAGTTTTAGGGCAATGGGTCGTGTGGTCTGTAGGGTATGAGTTTAAGGCTGATTCTAGTTGGGTTAGAACCCCAAGACCTTGGGGAAGATCCTCATGGTAGTGCTCAGGCCGATGGTGGCCGGAGGTTGGCGGCCGAACGACATGAAGTTGGCGGTCGTGTTCTGTGCGCGAGAAAAACCTAGGGCTTGGTTGTTTTGGTTTCTCCTTCTACATGTTTTAGTTTAAGGTCAAATTTGTTGTTTTAAAACCGACTGGATGTTGGCTAAGTATGGGCGGTGGTTTGATGGCCAAAGGTTGACGGAGCAGGCGGCACAAACGGATTTGATGCAACTGCTCAGGGCTGCGCGTGAGTTGAGCTTAAGGAAGATGGTTAGGGTTTCGGGCAGCTCTTGGGGCAGCGGGCAGGTGCTTGGTCAGGGGTCATCCCGGGTCGGGTCAATGTGTTTTAGGGTCAAGTCATGTAGATATGGGTACGAGTTAAGTTATTTCGGGTCCGGTTATTTTAATTTGGAAATTAAGTGATTAATTAGATGTTCATGGGCTTGGACTTTAATAAATTATTTATGGGCCTGAAATAAATATTTAAGTTAGTCCATTGATTTTTCATGGGCCTAGTGGCCCATGAGAATTATTGGGCCGAGACATGTTGGGCTAGCTTGAGTTAATGAGCCAGATTAAGGGTTAATGGGCTAGATTAAGCTAATGAGACAGATTAAGGGTTAATGGGTTAGATTAAGCTAATGGGCCAGATTTAGTTACTAATGGGCTTGAGTCAGTTAATGGGTTAATGTTTAAGTTATTGGGTCAGTCTAGAAATTAACGGGTTTAAGTTAAGTGGTCAGCAGCTTGAAAAAGTCCATGAAAAATGAATAGTTCGTAAATATATATTTAATTCATGCATGTATATTTTTATGTATAAGTATGATTTTTATGAAAAATAATTAAACATATATTTACGGGCAAATTTTTAAGGAAAAATAATATTTATGAAGAATTTCAAGTTCATGCATCACGAAAGAATATTTTCATCAATATTATTGTGCATGTAAAAATATGTTTAAGGAAGTTAAAGTGAGCATGTGATAATTACGGGATTGGGGATGAGATGCCTAGGCTCGAAGCCCTTTCCATATGCTTATGGGACTGTGAGTTGGGATACTAGGGCCCGATTGCCTTTCCATATGATTATGTTTATGCGCCTATGGATCTGGGGCAAGCCCTGGTGAAGTGGCATAAGAGGTGGAGACCCCACCGCCACGTACGTTGGTTTTTAGATTGATCAATCGAATATGTCACGGTCACACAACATTGATACAACCTATATGAAAGTTTCAGATTAATATATGTCATATGTTATCATGTATAATGATCAAGTTCAAGATATGTTTATGTACTCGATGATGTTATGAAACAGTATGATGATAAATGTTTATGATGAGATATGATGATGTTTAAGATGCACCATAGAGTAATGTTTTTAAGATCATGCATGTATAGTATATTCATGATATTTTATATGATGTGTGCTTGCATGTGGTTTCATGTTGTTATGTAAGCATAGAACGTATTGAGCTTCTAGGCTCACTAGAATTAAATGGTGCAGGTGAGCAAGAGTCTAATGAGAATGTTGTTCCAAATGGCGACAAGGGCGTATAAGCATTCATGGCAGCAGCTAGTACCCGTGACCATAGCTTAATTTGAGTTATTGTTATCAGGGGAGTATTAAACAGTTTTAGTTTTTGAGTTAAACAGTTTTGATTTTCGCACATGAATAATGTTTTATGGTTTGTATAAGTATGAGATATTTTAAGTATGCTTGGATTTTGAATAAGTGTGCATGAGATTTACGTATGCATGAGAGTTTTGACGATATATGATTTTACGTATTTATGTTAAGGATTTTGCATGCATGTATTTTATTAATTTTTAGTATATATTTTAATTTGATTTTATTTAAGTGCAAGTGATGTATTTTGTTTTTAATTTCATGTGATATATGTTTATATATTGTACATTATTTTATGGAAAATTATGTTGAGTATATATATATGCATGGGCATATATATATATATATATATAGTATTATTATTTTAAAAAAAAAAAAATTCAGTAGTAGTTTTTGGGTCGTTTCACAAGGATTGACGGTGGAATCTAGAATAAGCTTCTATTTGGTATATAATTTTATTCCAGTTGTTTTTCCGCTTAGTTGTTAGTAACTCTGATTAAAGTATCTGATTTTTGTTAGCATGCTTAAGACTCTGGTTAGTAATTGATCCGAGTCTTGTCACTACATGTTTATAGAATTTTTTTTTCTTTACAAATTTGTTAAGAAAAATATATAATCACTTATTTTTAGAATTTTCAAACATTATACCTAAGATTAAATGAGATTAAACATATTTGAGCGATTTGTGTAGAATCACAAAAAATCCTGTGGAAGAATATCACGAGTTAATTTTGTGATACAGATCTCCTGGTAATGTTACTCATAATAAAATTTTTTTTTTTAAGTCAAAAATATTATTTTTTATTATAAATAAAAATAATGTTATCCGTCTCATGAACAATTATATTTGAAACTCTCACAAGAAATCCACGCTCTTGTGACAAAACATTGACGTGATGGTGAGCGAATTGAGAAAAAGCAAGAGAAGTAATGGGCCCAAAGAATGGATGGTACATTGAATGGAGAAGTTTAGTCATCTAAGTAAACTGGCCACGAGTCCAATACTTGTTTTATATGCGGATTATGATTGATTTGGATCCATAAAACATTTGGGTTAGAAACAATACAAAAAATGCAATGCAATAGCTCATAGAAATTACTCGTGGGTCGGTCTATCATACACTACATATGTTACAGTCGGTATGAACCCAGTGGAGCATAAAGTTTTTGTGGATCCTACAATATTTATATTTGAATTCGGATGTTGTTGAACAAAATTGTGAAAAATGTTATATGTACGTATACGGTTATATGTTGTCTTTGAAATTCTAAATTTATCCTTAAGATTTTTCTTTTAATGTATTCAAGATAATTTCGTAATTTAAAAAACAACGTGCTACCGCCTACATACATATACATAACTCTGAATTCATACCTAATGTATATATAACACCCGATATAAGAGACTAACCATTACGCGCCTACCACGTCTAGATAAAGGTACAATTACAATGGTAGCAGTCGATAAAAATCCAAACCATCAATTATAAGGTCAACCATCTAGAATAGTCTAATTTAGACTACAACAATCATGCATGGGTAAACTCTCTATCGTTCTTAGAGTATTTCTTCGCAATTTCTTAGGTTCAACAATTTTTTTATTATTCTAAAAAAAATATTATTTTTTATTTCTAATCCCAATTTTGTTGTGTAAATTTTTTATTTCTTAGGTAATGGAATTGGTATAAGCTACGTCGGATGTACCAAAAATATACTTGCTTAAAATATATGAATTCCTTGCATTCAATTGTAAATTATTCACAAAGAACGGATATTAAACCTAGAATTTTGATTAAAATTCGAAGTTTACACTCTTTCGGAATTCCCAAACATAAATAAATCACAAGTTTGAACCTCAAATAGAACAGGAAAATAAATGCATGAAACTTTTGTTTTAATACACAACAAATTCTTAACGAGTCTCCGTAAATTTCGCTCATGTATTCTATCCTGGTCATTACTTGCAAACTATTCAAACGTACATCCTGTTGAATTGTAGAAAAAACAAATTATATACTTTTATTTACGCATACTTTGGAAATAAAAAACACGGATATCGTTGATGAAAATTGAATGCAAATTAATTGGCTAAAATCGTAAATCGTCAGATAATAGGATCAAGAAATAAAAACATACAAGTTATATAACAAAAAATATTAAATTTTTAGTCTCTTTTTTATGTTATAAGGATAGTGGAGTTGTTCCTTGCATTACAGTCTTATGGAGTTGTTGAGCCACATTAATTATATTAGCGATACATAATGTTGAAAATTTTAATAGTTTCCTTTATGAACTATTAACTGGAATAGGGTTTCTTGGAAAAATGTTTAGTAAAAAAAAAACACGTGGAAACAGTTTGTCTATAACAAACATCACCAAAAGAAATTATTTTGAATATTATTTACATATATATTTGGGTCATTTTGAAGCAGTTATAATATGGTTTCCCTTACTTTTTTGTATATCTATATATATATATTATATCAAAAAATTTGAAATTATTTAATTTCATTATTTTATTCAACGACAAATTTACTCTGATTTTATTTAATATTCATTATTCTAGGGAAAAAAAATCTATTATCATATATTTATCAGCACAACATGTTATAAATAATATAAAAATTAATTTATATACATATAATTTTTTATTTTTACTATAATTTTGAAATTTATATTTTTTTTGACCGGATAATTTTTTTAATTATATATATTTGCGTATCGCGCGTCAGTAATAAAGTGTGAAGCGTTATTTTTCTGTGTAGATAAAAAAAAATTTGTTAGTGTTTAAACTTTAAAAAAATTTGTTCACGCGGACATTGCTAAGAAGAGAATGTTATATAATGTGTGAAGCGTTGGGAATTGGAAAGGGTTAATCTAAAGTGTGAAGTGTTAGAAAATTCAACCAAAAAACGTAGCTAAATGGGAATACACCACAAAGAAAAAGATGAATTATGGCTTTCATACCCTGGACCACGTGTGCTTCACCAATTGTTATATCCAAAAAACGGCCGACTATCTTTATTCTAGCGTAAAGATACTACTTTAGTGCTAAATCCATATATTAAAATTGAGTTAAGATACGTGGTATCATAAAAATATATAAATATATATTTTGTTAGGGATGATAATGAGTCGGTTGGGATGAGTTTAGAAATTCCCAAGCAGTTTTACATGTGGCTTCGAGGTGGGTCTCGGGTTTGGCCAAACTCACCCTAGACCCACCACGCCAAAATATACATATATATTTCGTGTGTTGATGTTAATTAACCAACAAATATACGTACGAAAAGAGACCAACTAACAAATTGAACAATTATCAAATGGCTGGATTGAATGTGTATGTTTGTGAGTGAGTGCTCGGATGAAAGTAAAGAAAAAATAAGATTGTTTTTGAATGTTCAAAAACTCAACTGCTCCAACGTAACTCTTTCTTCCACAGTTGAAAGGATTAACTCTAGAAGACTTTGAGTATTACAAACAATTTGCAACACTCCAACTTAGTTAGGACTTACCCCACTGCCTACAACTGAGATTCCTAGCAACTCTACTGCAAGAATTCAGTCCTCAACTGCATTCTTATATAGTGTTTACAACACTAACTGATCTATTACGTAGTATTACAAGTCGATATATACTTAGCACAATTGATCCTACACTTGATCAAATAAAACTTGAAGCGTGTTCTTGATCAGTTTTCTTCAGTAGCTTTTGTGAGAGAATAATATTTGTTTGCTAACTGACTCGTAACTTTTTCTCAACTGTAATGGTCTGCTATTTATAGCTTCCAACTGCAACGGTTACATTCAAATAATAGCCTTTCAGGTTCATAGTTGTTTCTTTGTCTTTTAGGTTCTATCATCCATACTATGTTATGTGCATTCTGCTCTTCTGCTATTTTTACGAGAAACCTTATCCAAAGGTTTGGGCTTGACTGACGATCTCTACGACTGGTTGTACTATGAATGGTTTGAGAACCATTCAGTCTTCCTTGATTGGTTCAGTCCAATCTTGGTTATTCAGTTCAGTTGAGAATATAGATGAGTTCAGTTTCACTTTGCTCAACTGAATCATTTAAGCTTGAATAGTCCAGTCGTGATAGTATCTAGTTGAGCTTCTGGACTAGTTGGCTCAGTTCAATTGACTCATCCAGTTGACGTATTCATCTGAGTATGTGGACTAAGTTAATTTAGTTCCAGTTGAGAACTTCGGTTGCGGTTCCTGTCCAGTTGAGTAGCTTCAGTTTTAGTCGTGGATAAATTCAGTTCTCATAAAGATGGTTTGTCAACACCAAAACTATGATTCAAACAATTACTAACATATAATTATATATTTTTGATATTAAATAATTAAATATTTATCCATAATTTGAGTTTATAATTGTAAACATGTGTATCATTCAACTGGCCTAAACACCTAGTGGGCCTCGGAAGCAGACTACTAGTTTTTGGGGGGTAACTAGATGATCACTGGTAAAAACAGGTAGATTCTCTTATTGGGCAGGAGTAAAGGGTACCGACTTCTAGAAGGAATACAAAAAAAAAAGGTGTCTATCAAACAAACTAACACAAAATCAGAGGCTCAACGAGAAGAATAAGCAGAATAGATTCAAGACTCGGAAAACACAGAGAAGAAAGCAAAAGGAATCGAGGGAAGAAAATACTTGATTGTAGAATTTTTTAGTAGTGTTTTGGATTCCTATCCTGTACTGTACTTGAGGTTCATCTTGGTTGATTATTAAATTCAGATTGTGTTGTTATCCTGTGGACATAGGCCTTCCAAGGCTGAACCTCGTAATTTTTGTCTTCATTATCTTTATTGCTTTGATGTTTAAATTCAGGTTGAATGTGTATTGAGTTGTGTTGGTGATTGAGTGTCGAGTTCATAGTTGATACTCACTAAAATTGGAGGGTTCAATCTAATGTCCGAGTCCAATTTAAGCCCAAAGTTTCAAGTCCGTAATGAACCTGAAACCAAAAAAAGAGTGTTAGAGGGTGCCGGGAGGGTGTATCGGCGTAGCCCCTCCGACGCTCAAGTTAGAGTCGAAAAACAAATAAGTGAAGAGGAGAGCTCGGGCGTCCCCTAAAAATGAAAGTAATAAGTTGCAAATGAAGTGAGAGAACCCGTTATTTATAGAGTAGAAGGTAGGGGACCACGCATGTAACGCCCCAAATTTATCTTAATTGAGTTTATTTGAGATAATCAGAGATTACAGAGTTCAAGAGCCGAATTGATTTTGATCAGGGTCTATTTTCAAATTTTGGATTTTTCAGGGACTAAAACGCAAATATGGAGTTTTATGGTTTGGAGTTTGAAATAGATAGGAAGACTATCAGAGTATTTGCTATTCAAGCCGAGCCAGAGTTATTTATTTTGATCAAAGAAGCACAGAAGTCAGATACGAGCACTCAGATTTCAGCAGAGAAAGTCAGATCAGGGCATTAGTCTGAATTTCTGGTTAGAGATGATATTTTGTTTGTGAATAACCGTATTGTTATGCCTGATATTTCTGATTTGAGGCATCGTATTCTCCGAGAGGCTCATTGAATTCGGTTCAGTATTCATCCTGGAGGCCGTAAGATGTATAACGATCTGAAGAATCAGTTTTGGTGGAAGAAGATGAAGAGCGATGTTGCGAGATTTGTATCCCGATGTTTGAACTGTCAGCAGGTGAAAGCAGAGAGGAAGCAACCAGGTGGTTTGTTGCACAGTCTATTTGTTCTTGAATTGTAAGGCCCTGAAATTAATCATTTTGGGATTAGTGGAATTTATTAATTATTAGAATTGAATTGATGGGAATTAGTTGAGCCGAGATGGAACTGATTTAATTTGGAGTTTCAGGGACCGAGTTGCAATTGATTGGTTTGGACCAAGTCAAAGCCTTGACTTATCTCTTTTATTCTACCCTACCTCCCTCCATCACCCATCACTTCTTCCTCCCCTCTCCCTCACGCACAAATCGAGAGAAGCCATGAACGATTCTCCAAGCTTCTTCTTCCGTCCGATTCACTCAATCCGACCGTCAAATTTTAGTTTCGAGTTGAGATTCACGATCACCGCAACGAGGGCTTCATTCTGACGTAAGTTTTGCTACGATCCATGAACTTTGATTTTTCTTGGGTTGTCAGAATTTGATAATATTCGAGTATGTTGTTCTTGAGCTAGCATAGATCGTGTATTCGAAGTCGGTTTGGAACAAGGATGAAGTTTGGATTTTATATGATTTTTTGGGGCTTAATTTCGAAAATGGGTTTTAAGATTGTGGTTAGATTTGGTTGTTTTGATGGATTGGAATATGATATGAGATGATTTGAGTTGTTTGTTGATGTTGGTAAATTATGGTTTGACCGTTTATAGCCGTTATGCCGTCGAAATCGAGTTTTGGATATCGGTTGTTTATTCGGTTTGATTTCCGGGTTTGTTTGAATTAGTAGATTGATATCGAATCCGTATGTTCAACATTTCAGATTTGAGTTGAAAGATTCGGGTTTGGATCGAACTTGAGAGTTGAATCGTCTCGAGAATTGAAGATGGTATAGTATTTAACTTCTTGCTTGTATTGTTTTGATTCAATTCGATATTGATTGAGTTCGTTGCTATTTTCAGATTTGAATCCTCGAAGAACTTGGAAAGGTAAGAAGACGACAATGGAATGAATGGGACGATTAGCTCGAATTTGAATTAATTCGAGTGCCCAAAAGAAATCACATACTTGCATGCTACTTGAATTATATGATATTTGTTTTACTTGAATGAGTTTTGACTTGCATTGCATTCATATTGAGCCAATTACCTTGGTTTTACGGGCAAGAGAGGCCTAGAAGAGTTAGACGTTCTGTGGACTATAGTTGAGTGACATTGGTTAGCAGATTTTTACCAGTTGTCGAGAAACACTCTCTATAGGTGCCCAGAGTCTAGAGGAGTAAAATATTCACCGTCCACCTCGATCGGAAGAGTCGGTGAGTTGGTGATATTTTATCCTTGGGATCCCAAATAAGAGAAGAGAACCTTTACCTCGTGATTATTCAGACTTGATAATCCCAGAGTTTTAATTACATGCATTGCATTGTATGCATTTGAATTGAGTTTAGACATGCTTTTGGAATTGCTTGTCTTGTATGTATATATATCTTGTTTCGATATATTATTTGATATACATGTTTTGTCTCTTTTACTGGGATTATATTCTCACCGGATTATCCGGCTGTCGTTTTGTTTGTATGTGTACTTGACGGCAGGTGGGGCAGGATCGAGTCAGAAGATGCATGACTAGATCGAGTTGGAAGTGATAGAGTGAGACACCGTCTAGAAGTTTGTTCTTTTAGCAATCTTGCATTATAGGGTTGATGAAATTTCATGTCTTGATTTATGTATAGGAAACTCGAATTTATTTGATTTGTCGAATGACCCTATCGTCAAACTTATTATTGTATTTTTGGGCAGAACTTAGAATATTGTATGTTCTAAATGTTGATATATATGTGTTCTTGAGTTTAGAATTGATCGGAAATGCTCTTGGTTGTTTTTTTCAGTGTTTCCAGGTTTCTGTCCGTTTGGCCTGCGCGCGGGCGAGGCTGAACCTCGCGCGCGCGCGGCTTGCTTGGAGGGGCTCTGAAAGTTTTGCCCGCGTGCACGCGTGTAAGAGTGGGTGCCCAGTGAGCCAACTGTGTGGCTATGGGCTTTGATGACTCTTTGTATAAACAATCTTTTGTTTAATATTATTTACACTTTTATGGCAATGACTTTATATTACTTCATATTGTTATATTGTGATATACTATTGTTGTTTTGATAAAGACCTTGAATATACTATAGTGTATGTAAGATGTGGTAGAACATGGAGATGTCTATCATGAAATACATCTTATAGTCACTGCATGTTCTAAAACCGTTCCTAGTCGATTGAGCCGTCCGATAATAAGGATAAGGATCGCTCGAGTTTGAGACTAGCATTTGCGATGCGGAGTACCACGTTTCATTGGTAGGGAACATGGAGATGTTCGAAGCATGCAAATGGATATTCATAGGATGAATAATCGAACTACCCTATCCGGACTTTCCAAGTGGTTATCACTTATCGAGTGGATTAAGTCCGCGGTTTTGGTTGTACACCATTAGTCCTTACGACTTGAAACATCATGGAGACTCTATATGCTAGTGCTGTGCTTTGACTCGTTTACCGACTCTATGGGGGTCATCAGGTGTCGAGATTGGGTACAGTTACGACACATATAGGAGTCAATGCATTGTTGTCAAGGATTCACCACATACTTGCGAGTGTGGATATCCTATGCGATCTGAGGAGATATTAGTGTGATAAATCTCTGGCCAGAGTAATTGATGTGATTTAAGAAATGGTTTCTTAGTAGCACATGCGATGTCACTAATTTGATCTTCAAGATGTATTGCATAGTTATCGAATCTTGAGCGACTCTCGATATACCAATGGTTGTTGATTCGATCGGGATATATGGATGAAGGGACCGTACTGTACGCTAACCAAAATCTACTGGTTCTTGTAGGCACTATCAGTGATACCTAGGGAATCATGGGGCGATGTTGCTAGGCGCTTTACCATGATTCGTTGGGCAAGTCGGAAAGTGTTGTTCCGAGTCACAAGGAGTTGTGAGCCCACGGCTAGCTGTATCCCTGAACCATTGAGGGTCACACAGTGTAATGGAGTTTTAATCCCCGTTGAGATAGTTAAATTTAAAGAGTTAAATTTAATGAACTAAGGAGTTGGACTTCTTAAATAAGAGTAAGGGAGTAGGATTTCCTAAAATGACATAGGGATGGACATTTTTGGAAACCACTGAATTCGGATTCAGGAAAATTTATTTTGACTTTAAAATGTGCAGAAATGGTTTCTGTGCACATTGGTGAAATCAGTTCATCAATCGGAGTCACGATGAATTTTATATTAATTTCTGAACAAGCGGGCTTTGCTTGTCGGGCCCCAGCTTATGACTAATGGGCCCTAAGGTGTTAGTGGCCTGCATTATAAATAAGTTATTTCAGTACAGAAATTAAACACAACAGGTCATAATTTTTGAGAGCAAAAATCGAAAACCCTAGTTCCTCTCAAAGATTGTTTCGGCCGAACCCTCCCCATACTCTGCCCGAGATTTTCCGGTCTGTGATTTTGAATCGCAGTAAGGAATAACGAATCAGATTCGTTTATTCTCTTCGCAGAAAACTTCTGATAGATTTTCTAGTGCAATCTATCAGAGGAATTAAACCTCTGTTCGTGGACCTGATTGAAGGAGTTCATCGGTTCCAGGGAGAGACAACAAGAGCAGATCAAATCTGTTGGTGTCCATTAATCTCGTTGCGAGATTGGAGGTAAAATTTAATAACTGTTATTTAAATTTTACACACACAATAATTTAATCGTTGAACGGTTGATACCCACACTATGGAATTGTTCCATAACAAAATTTTTAAACTTCCGCTGCACCGGGTATCAATCGTGATTGATCTGACCGCCAGTTTTTTTTTTTCCATCAATGGTATCAGAGCCAGGTTGCTCAGATCAAACGATTAAATTAATCAATTGTACAAAATTTTTGAGTCTCGGTTTTTGAAACAAAATAAATATTTTTAAATAAAAAAAAAAAAAATTTTTCGGGGCAAAACCCGGGCAGCGATTGGATCGCTGCCCGGTGGGGCAGCAATTGTTGCTGCCCCGGGCGGCGCACGTGCGCCGCCCTAAGGGGGCAGCCGGGCTGCCCCCGGCCCGCGCCCCGGGTGCGGGCCGGCCCGGGAGTGTCCCGGGCGGCCCGCGGGAAAAATTATATTTTTATTTAAAAATTAATTTTAATATTTAAAATTTTATTTTTGGTCCGGTCAAAAAT
Organism: Henckelia pumila; assembly: GCF_033568475.1. Lineage (NCBI taxonomy): Eukaryota > Viridiplantae > Streptophyta > Magnoliopsida > Lamiales > Gesneriaceae > Henckelia > Henckelia pumila. The sequence continues at coordinate 162,398,404 of NC_133122.1, forward strand.
TGTTTTTGATTGGTTCACGAGATTTCGGATCGAATTGTTCGAGTCCGTAAATTTTAAAATTGATTTTGGATAAATTTGAATTTTTGGAAAATTTTAATATTTTATCCGTAAATTGAATTTTGAAATCAATTATTTTGGTACAATTGATGATAAGATATGATCTTATGATATATTAAGTAAAATATGATTTTATTTGTAAAATTGGATTTTATAGATAAAATATGATTTTATTTGATATAGAGATAAAATATGATTTTATATGTGAAATGAGATTTTATATATAAAATATGATTTTATCTTGTTTAAATTTGAATTGCCACAGCATGTTATCCAATAAATTAATTTTGAATTAAATGTTATTGGATAAGGATGATCGATTGCCATGACCAATTTTGTAGGTGTATGTTAGGAATTTACATTTTGTCTTTATTATTGTTGGTTTTATTAATGGGCCTGGTTTATGGCCCGATATGAATGTCATATGTAATAAAAGTGGGCTTGGTTTATAGCCCGTTCCCACCCCCTAAAAATGTATCCCCTACTTGTCATTGTTATTTATTGTAAATACATTAGATTTAGTGGGAGATCAAGATTTGAAGATGGTGGGCCCAGCAGACAATGAAGACTGAAGAAATGTAAATTGGAAGCATATGTAATAGGATTGCATTTGCATACTGCATATTACCTAGGATTGGACTAAGACCCGTGATTGGCAACCACGGGTCAATTAGAAATGGAATCGATCATCCTATATAATATGTGATATTATGATTGTATGCATGTTTAGACATAAATTGCGTGAATCCGGCAATGCATGCAATAAATTAAATATGATGAGACAAATATTTTTATAAATAAAATCCCTCATTTTAAATATGATTTAAAATTTATATCAAGATAAATAAAGGAAATTTAAATATTGTTTAAATGTTCCTACCTTCCATCAACGGTCAATGTATGTGATGCTACCCGCGGATACGGTCCGGCTCATATTATTGGGGGGCCCGTCCGTCGGAAAGCTGTACATTGGATCGACAAATGTTGTAAGTTGGGTGGAACTCCCATGGGATCGGCTCATATTATTGGGGGATCCACATGGCGACCGTCCATCACAACTTAATATTGATGGGTCATCTTGACATGTCACTTTAAACGGCGTCATATTATTGGGCCCTTATTGGACATGAGGTAAACACATGGGGGTTGCTTTGGAAGCAATTGGGCTCTACCTTTTGAGAATTATGGTTGGCTGATATTATTCGGGACCATAAGTTTGTCAATTGGACTCCATGTTCTCACTAAAGAAAAAGTTTCCCGTTTTCACTAGAGGGTGGTGAAATCGTTAAAATAGTGGGAGTGAGATTCATAAAATTAAATTCGCCTATTTTATGTCTTAGTAAATTGTTAAACAATCATTGATATATGTCTGTTTTTTCTTTTCAGTATTTCATACAATGAATTCGCGAAATCCATTATTCTCGATCCTCGAACAAAACAAGTTGACTGGCGCCAACTATACGGAATGGTTCCGGAAGTTGAAGATTGTCTTAACTTCGGAGAAAATGCTCTACGTGTTAGAGAAAGCACCTCCGAAGGAAGCACCAGCTGACATAAGTCCGGAGGAATTGGCCAAACTTGATGCATGGTGTGACCATGACATCAAGACCAAATGCTATATGCAAGCCTCGATGTCTGATGAACTCCAGAGGCGATTTGAGGACACGGTGAATGCTGCTGACATTCACACGCAACTCAAGGAACTTTTTGGGGCTCAGTCGAGGGCTGAAAGGTTCGCTACTGTTAAGGAGTTGATGACGTGCCGCATGCGTGAAGGGACTTCGGTCCGTGATCATGGGGTACGAGTGATTTGGCTCATACAGAAGTTGGCGACCCTAGATTTGGTGTTGGAGCATGAACTCAATGTGGATTTATTGCTTCTGTCTCTTCCTTCTTCATTTGATGGATTTGTGATAAATTTTAATATGAACAAGATAGAGGCCACCCTTGAAGAGATGGTCAATATGCTCGTTACATATGAATCCACACTTAAGAAGGATAAGCCAGCTTTCTTGGTGGGCTCCTCATCTTCTGCGAAGAAGGGGCCAAGTATGAAGGGCAAGAAACGTTCTACCCCACCCAAGAAAGTCGAGCCCGAGAAGAAGCAAAAGACAAAGGCTTCAAACATTGGAAAATCCAAGGATGTTTGCCATTACTGCAAGAAGCCGGGTCATTGGAAGCGCAACTGCAAGGAATATCTTGAGCAGTTGGGAACTGCAAAGGGTATGTTCTATATTGAAATAAACATGTCACTTAATACAACTTCTTGGGTATTGGATACCGGATGTGGATCTCACATTTGCAATGATTTGCAGGTGATGACAAGAAGTCGCAGGCTTAGAATGGGTGAGACCCAGCTGAGGCTCGGGAATGGTTCCAGAGTTGAAGCTACGGCCATTGGAGATGTTTGTTTGACTTTGCAGAACGGTTTTAAATTATTGTTAAGAGATGTTTTATTTGTGCCAGATTTAATTAAAAACATTATTTCTATTTCTATGCTTGATAGAGATGGTTATTCTTGCAATTTTGTGAATGGGATTTGCAATATTTACAAGAATGAATGTTTAATTGGAAATGGACAACTTGAAAACGATCTATACAACTTAAAACTAAAAGACGTTCCAGTGAATTATGTTGATAAACCGGCGACAACAAACAAAAGGAAAATCGATAGTCAAAACCCGGCAAACCTTTGGCATGCTAGGCTAGGTCATATTTCCTCAAGGAGGATGAACAAGCTAGTGGGAGAGGGCATGTTTGATATGTCTGATATTAATTCTCTACCTACTTGTGAATCCTGCCTAAAAGGAAAAATGACTAAATCTCCTTTTAAGGGGAAACCTGAGCGTAGTCAGAATCTGTTGGATTTGATCCATACAGATGTTTGTGGTCCATTTAGAGTAGGGACTCAACATGGCCACACCTACTTCATTACCTTTACTGATGATTATTCAAGGTATGGGTATTTATATTTAATGAAATATAAGTCTGAAGCATTTGAAAAGTTCAAAGAATTCAGGGCTGAAGTAGAAAACAAGCTAGGTAAAAGTATTAAAGCACTTCGATCGGATCGAGGTGGAGAATACTTGAGTACCGAGTTTTTGGACTATCTGAAAGAGAATGGGATTCTCTCTCAGTGGACTCCTCCTATGACACCACAGCTTAATGGTGTATCGGAGCGTCGTAATCGAACTTTGTTGGACATGGTTCGATCTATGATGAGCTTCACTGAGCTTCCACCTTCGTTTTGGGGCTATGCGCTTGAAACGGCGGTATTGTTGTTGAACAACGTCCACACTAAAGCAGTGGACAAAACACCATACGAGTTATGGAATGGCAAAGCTCCTAAGTATTCGTACTTGAGGATTTGGGGATGTCCTGCTTACGTGAAGCGGACAGTGGGAGATAAGTTGGATAGTCGATCCAGCTTATGTTATTTTGTAGGGTATCCGAAGAATTCAATCGGATATTATTTCTATTATCCTACTGAAACAAAGGTGTTTGTTTCTAGGAATGCCACCTTCTTGGAGAAGGAGTTCTTATTGGATAAGAAAGGCGAGATGATGGAACTCGAAGAAGTTCGAGAAGAACCCGAAATACAAAATAACGATCCTACACCTCAGGAACCATTGCTGGACACGCCTGCACCTAGAAGATCCGAAAGGACTTCTAGACCTCCAGTTCGATATGGTCTTCTTCTTGAAGAGGATCAAGATGAACCCGACATTGGATGTGATCCAAGAAACTTCAAGGAAGCAATTTCTGATGCGGATTCGAATTTATGGCTTGAAGCTATGCAGTCAGAATTGGATTCGATGCATACAAACCAAGTTTGGTCTTTAGTAGATCCTCCCGATGGAATTGTTCCAATAGGGTGTAAATGGATCTACAAGAGAAAGCTTGGGCCTGATGGTAAGGTATTGACCTACAAGGCGCGATTGGTGGCGAAAGGTTATACTCAAAGGCAAGGAGTTGACTATGATGAAACCTTTTCACCAGTTGCAATGTTCAAGTCCATAAGAATCCTGATTGCCATAGCTGCATGGTATGACTATGAGATATGGCAAATGGATGTGAAGACTGCTTTTCTTAATGGAGACATTAAGGAAGAAATCTATATGAAGCAGCCTGAGGGGTTCACATCCATGGGAAGCGAGCATAAGGTATGCAAGCTTCAGAGATCAATTTATGGTCTAAAACAAGCATCAAGAAGTTGGAACCAGAAATTTGATGAAACAATAAAAGATTTTGGTTTCATCAAGAACCCGGAGGAACCGTGCGTGTACAAGAAAGTAGTTAAGGATGCTGTGACATTCTTAGTACTTTATGTTGATGACATCCTACTCATTGGGAATGATGTAGGGATGTTGCAGTCAACAAAGATATGGTTATCAGGTAGATTTTCGATGAAGGATTTGGGAGAGGCATCCTACATTCTTGGGATACAGATCTATAGAGATAGGTCTAAGAGAATGATAGGACTCACTCAATCAACCTACATCGATACCATATTGAAACGGTTTTCAATGGATGGGTCCAAAAGAGGACATCTACCCATGTGTCATGGAGTTTCTCTATCCAAGTCTATGTGTCCCAAGACTGATGAAGAGATAGAGAATATGACACATGTACCATATGCGTCAGCTATAGGTAGTATCATGTATGGGATGATATCTACCAGACCGGATGTAGCATTTGCTCTGAGTGTCACGAGCAGATATCAGTCTAATCCTGGTCAAATGCATTGGAAAGCCGTGAAGGACATTCTTAAGTACTTGCGAAGGACTAAGAATATGTTCATGGTTTATGGAGGACGAGAACTCAAATTGGAAGGCTATACCGACTCTAGCTTCCAAAGTGATGTGGATGACTCGAAGTCAACCTCTGGATTTGTGTTCATGCTCAATGGCGGTGCTGTCTCTTGGAAGAGTTCCAAGCAGGACACCACAGCGGATTCCACCACTGAGGCTGAATACATTGCAGCATCAGCTGCTGCTAAAGAGGCCGTTTGGATGAGGAAGTTCGTCCAAGAGTTGGGCGTCATTCCTGAATTTGTTGGTCCAGTCCCGGTGTACTGTGACAACACGGGTGCCGTTGCTCAAGCAAAGGAACCAAGGTCTCATCAAAGATCCAAACACGTACTGAGGAAATACCACATAATCCGGGAGATTGTGGAAAGAGGAGACATCATTGTCGAACGAGTGGCCTCTGCAGACAATATCGCTGATCCGCTTACTAAGCCCTTGCCAGGACCATTGTTTGACAAACATCGTGAAGCAATGGGTCTACGTAGTATGACTAGTTGGCTATAGGGCAAGTGGGAGATTGTAAGAGTGGGTGCCCAGTGAGCCAACTGTGTGGCTATGGGCTTTGATGACTCTTTGTATAAACAATCTTTTGTTTAATATTATTTACACTTTTATGGCAATGACTTTATATTACTTCATATTGTTATATTGTGATATACTATTGTTGTTTTGATAAAGACCTTGAATATACTATAGTGTATGTAAGATGTGGTAGAACATGGAGATGTCTATCATGAAATACATCTTATAGTCACTGTATGTTCTAAAACCGTTCCTAGTCGATTGAGCCGTCCGATAATAAGGATAAGGATCGCTCGAGTTTGAGACTAGCATTTGCGATGCGGAGTACCACGTTTCATTGGTAGGGAACATGGAGATGTTCGAAGCATGCAAATGGATATTCATAGGATGAATAATCGAACTACCCTATCCGGACTTTCCAAGTGGTTATCACTTATCGAGTGGATTAAGTCCGCGGTTTTGGTTGTACACCATTAGTCCTTACGACTTGAAACATCATGGAGACTCTATATGCTAGTGCTGTGCTTTGACTCGTTTACCGACTCTATGGGGGTCATCAGGTGTCGAGATTGGGTACAGTTACGACACATATAGGAGTCAATGCATTGTTGTCAAGGATTCACCACATACTTGCGAGTGTGGATATCCTATGCGATCTGAGGAGATATTAGTGTGATAAATCTCTGGCCAGAGTAATTGATGTGATTTAAGAAATTGTTTCTTAGTAGCACATGCGATGTCACTAATTTGATCTTCAAGATGTATTGCATAGTTATCGAATCTTGAGCGACTCTCGATATACCAATGGTTGTTGATTCGATCGGGATATATGGATGAAGGGACCGTACTGTACGCTAACCAAAATCTACTGGTTCTTGTAGGCACTATCAGTGATACCTAGGGAATCATGGGGCGATGTTGCTAGGCGCTTTACCATGATTCGTTGGGCAAGTCGGAAAGTGTTGTTCCGAGTCACAAGGAGTTGTGAGCCCACGGCTAGCTGTATCCCTGAACCATTGAGGGTCACACAGTGTAATGGAGTTTTAATCCCCGTTGAGATAGTTAAATTTAAAGAGTTAAATTTAATGAACTAAGGAGTTGGACTTCTTAAATAAGAGTAAGGGAGTAGGATTTCCTAAAATGACATAGGGATGGACATTTTTGGAAACCACTGAATTCGGATTCAGGAAAATTTATTTTGACTTTAAAATGTGCAGAAATGGTTTCTGTGCACATTGGTGAAATCAGTTCATCAATCGGAGTCACGATGAATTTTATATTAATTTCTGAACAAGCGGGCTTTGCTTGTCGGGCCCCAGCTTATGACTAATGGGCCCTAAGGTGTTAGTGGCCTGCATTATAAATAAGTTATTTCAGTACAGAAATTAAACACAACAGGTCATAATTTTGAGAGCAAAAATCGAAAACCCTAGTTCCTCTCAAAGATTGTTTCGGCCGAACCCTCCCCATACTCTGCCCGAGATTTTCCGGTCTGTGATTTTGAATCGCAGTAAGGAATAACGAATCAGATTCGTTTATTCTCTTCGCAGAAAACTTCTGATAGATTTTCTAGTGCAATCTATCAGAGGAATTAAACCTCTGTTCGTGGACCTGATTGAAGGAGTTCATCGGTTCCAGGGAGAGACAACAAGAGCAGATCAAATTTGTTGGTGTCCATTAATCTCGTTGCGAGATTGGAGGAAAAATTTAATAACTGTTATTTAAATTTTACACACACAATAATTTAATCGTTGAACGGTTGATACCCACACTATGGAATTGTTCCATAACAAAATTTTTAAACTTCCGCTGCACCGGGTATCAATCGTGATTGATCTGACCGCCAGTTTTTTTTTCCATCAACGCGAGCACTCCTCTCGCGCGGGCGCGAGCACTTCCGTGAGCCTCTGGACCTTTTGCCTGCGTGCGCGCGAGGAGAAAGCTCGCGCGGGCGCGAGGCTCTTTTTTTTTAAAAAAAAAATTAATTTGATTTTATGCGACTCTTCGTGGTCGATTTTGTGTAATTATTCGAGAATAGAAGATTAGAAACGGGGTCTCACATTAAGTGGTATCAAAGCGATAAGATTCTTGGATTTGAATTAGAGTGAGCGGGGTAGATCGAGTCCGCATGAATTGAATTCTCGCATGTGATTGATTTATTTAAATGATTATTTAAATACTTGCGAGCACGATTTATTGATTCTTGAATTAATTGAATTACATGAGTGTGATTTATTTTTCGAATCACGATTACTTGATTTGATCGAAAGCATGCTTTATTATTTGTAAATTACTTGAAATTGCATGATTATGTGATTTAAAATTTAAATCATGAATTACTTGAAATATGAACTGTATTTTAATTTCGGATCCGAGTTCCACCATCTGCTTGAGCTAGCAGATCAGAGATTGTTGGCGATGAGAATTAGAATTTGATTGAGAACCAAAATTCAGTGATTTGTAGTCGAACGAACTTATCGAAAAGAGATGTGGAACACCGAATTTTGAGATGGAGATTTTGTGTCCATTTCTTACTGATTACCAGAATTTTCTCCAGAAGAACTTTAGCAGACGACAACCAACAATAACTCCTTCGACTGATCTAGATCGTACCACTATTGCACTGTTAGAGGTCACTCTGACATCGATGGGAGTTCTACCAAGGAAGTTTTAGTCGTTTAGGTTACCGATTTTAAAGAATACCAAGAATGCTGTTGGATGCGGGAGTTGAACTGAAGAGATCGAGCAGTTGGGTGATTCTCTGAACTACACAGATGACCGGAGAATTCGGTTAGTGTGGTACCAACTTAGAGGATTGTTAAAAGTTGATAGAATTTGAAGAAGAGAGCATTAGGGAATCAAGGTTCGATCACTTTTTGGAATCCGCTTTCATCCGAATTTCTTCGACATATTCCTTTTCACCGTTTGATCAGAGTTAGAGGGACTTGGAGATCATCTTTAATCGAAGCGGAAGCAGTTTGGAAAATCATTAAGCAGTGCCTTGTCATGGGAAAACGCTGTCAGTTCTATCATCAGCCCGGACACTATGCCAGAGTTCGTCATCATAATATTATCGAGAGATCTTCGAAGAGGAATTCCTTTTGTAGTCAGCTCTGACAGAGATGCAAGCCGTTTCAGTTGCTCCTTTCGGTCGCAATAACAGAACCTTGGAGAACTCAACCTTATGACGAATCAATCTTTGAGGCAACAGATTCTAGTTGCAGTCTTATCGAGGATCAGACTTAGTTTTCACCGATGAGGACTGCAGGAATCAGTAGAGTATGGTTTCTCTTCTTATTCTGATATGATCGGTTACGCACCTCATCTCCCTTCTTATTGATATCTATCGTTGCATCTAGTTTGTTGAATTTTGATTATCAGTAGTCGCAATTCTTTGAATTGATGGGATGAGTTGGAACCGAACAGTATTGTACTTCAGATTCTGATTTGATTAAGGTTTTGATTTGATTGTAACTGAGCAGTATCGTACTTCAGTTATCAGATTTTGATTTGATTTTCTGTTAACTGCTTTTTCTAGTACAGGATTACTGTGGATTGTTTCAGGAAGTTGATAGATTCAGGTCCGAGTCAATAGACGAACGGAAATCCTCCGGTAAGGATTCTCGATTCCAGGATTCTTTGTTAGTTGATCTGCCGAATGACCTTCTGATTTAGAATTTCACGGAGGAATTCTCTCGTTTGCGGTTGATGTCCTATAATCTAGCCTGAATTAGTTGATAAACCGGTGGTTAGAGATTTGCTAATATCATTCGGATGAGGTTTCTGGATTACCTCTGAGTCATGAGGTTAGATTCAGCAATGAATTGAGATCAGACATCATCAGTTGAGAGTTTGATAGGAAGAAGTATTGCAGATTGGACTTGGATCGGCGTATGACTGCTTTGGAGTATAGTCGTACCATTTGAAGTGAAAAATCGTCTACTATATCGTAGATCTTTTGAACTGAATCTATCAGAGGTATTTAGATGGAGTTATAATTCGTATCGATCTTTTCGGTTCTTTTCGAAGTATAGTATTGATCATACAGAGTTTGGAGATTGGTCTTACAGAACTTCATGTCGAGGCGTTGCATGCTATGCTATTGAAATCTGAATTTGGATTGTATCGAGATGTCCTTTCCTCGATCATTTAATTCTAGAGCTGGAATTTCTGTGATCATTGGAAGACCGAAGCTGTTTTGATTGAAGCCAAACCGACATATGTACCTGAGAGTTGAAGATTTTGAGTTCTATAGCAGATTTTCGAGAGATTCTTATCGTCGTGGAGCCGATTTCTCATCTAACTCTAGAGAATGCACTTGTATCTGAACCAAATCTTATGAGATCAGTTGGTTTGGATTGAATAAGAGATTGACCCGAGCTCCAGAAATTCTTATTTCCTCTGTACTGATGATCTTCAGTGCATTGAATTTTCTTATCTAGATTCTGGAGGTATTCTTATTCAGAAGAAATCTGTGATATCTCAGTCATGGTAGCAGATGGATCAGTTCGAGGATCAACATCCTTTTCGTGATATTGAATTGACAGTGATCTTATTGCTGTTAGATCGAGCATCTTTATCTCCAGTGAAATTTTTGAAGTCTTTTTGTTGAACTGAGAAGTCAGAGTATGAGTTTCGCAACCGAACTGATTTTGAGATTGAGGTACAGATTGGATATGATGAAGAATCTGATGGTGAATTACAGTATGATCTGAAGTAAAATAGTGCAGCGACTGAAGTTTGAACAGAATGATCTATTATTATTTTATCTACTACCGTTATTCTCTTGAGCCAATGGATCTGTTCTTATTTTATCTACTATCCTTGACTTCACCGACCGATGAATGTTGCACTCCTGATTTAGAGTCTGGAACAAATAGGAAGTCTATCAGAATTCTTTTATCCGAACTGAGCCAGAATTGATTTAGAAGATGGAGATAGCGCAGAAAACAGAGTCGTTTTGGGGAATTTAATGAGGAAGAGTCAGAACTGGGTGCAGTCTGAGTTTCAGGGCAGTGACGATACCTCAGTTGTGAGTAATTGTTTTGTCGTGTCAGAGATTTTGATTGAGACAGAGTACCTTGATATTTGCACTTTGCACTTATGCATTATTCTCTCAGACAACCGAAAGATGTTCAAAGGATTAAAGAACCGACTGTCTGTGGTACAACTATTGTCATATTGTAAAGAAGATTATTTTTTTCAACGATTACCTTTCCGAAGCTATTGTTCAGTCGGGAAATTAGTAGTCAGCTGAACTATTAGACCGATTACAGAATCTGCTACTGTTTTCCGTATGGAATGAACTCCAGACTCGACCCAATGTTGACAAGTTGGTCAGAAAGAGTTTCAGATTTTTTTACTCTGTCGCCGTTTTATCCGTGCAGAATGGAATTGGGAGCGTTCGACATGTGGTCACAGAGGTATAGAACTGTTTGATTTGGAGATGCTATCTGACTATAATCGAGATATGACTGTAGTCGGCTTCTGTTTCCGTACATAATGGATTTCAGACACGAAAATATGAATGAGATTGTTGTCAGGAGAATTTTCAGATAGCTGATTTGTCAAAGTCTGTCATTTCAAAGAGGTCTTGAGTTAACCCTCACCTTGAACTCAGTCTTTGAGAAACTCTTGTTATTGGATTAGCATTGAGTTCAGTTTATTATCCTCAGAACGACGGACAACCAAGAATAAGCGATATAGAATTTAAGAGGATATGCTGAGCTATAGTGCAAGATTTTGGCACTCGCTGGACGGATTTCTCATCTTGTGAAGTTTTTGTACAACAGATATCAGACGAGTATCTTGGTATCATCTCTTTTGTAAATGAGTTGTACGAGGAGAAATGAAAATCCCAATTGAATTGGGATGATTTTCTGAGTTCCCTGACTTGGGATCAGTTGTGATTCGAGGTTCGATAGACGGATGGAGAATTCCTGTCTAGAATGTAGACAACTTGAGAAGAAGGACAAACGAAATAGTCGAATTCCGGCGCAGATCTCTGTACTTATGTGCAGGGAGGCCGAGTAATTCAGAAGATTCCTCCTTTTAGAGGTTGTGACAGTTATGATAAGAGAGAGAACTATGTCGTTGAACTCACGAGTTCCTTTGAGATTCTAGAGGAAATATGCAATCTCGCCTACCAACTTTTACTCCTTCAGTTCTCCTTGTATTCCACTACCTCGTCTTCTGTATTCTTAGGGTATTCTCGACGTGCTTCACGTCTTTTGTTGCCAAGTTCGCGGATTTTTCTTGATGTTGAGACGGAAATTGATGTGTCGCCAGTTTTGTTTGAGGCAACCGATTCAGAGTTGACCGAATATAGCTGCAGCTTCTTAGCGGAACCGTTTCAGATGAGTTGTATAATTGAGCCGATACAGATTTGAAGAAACGGTACCAGAAGCAGAGTTGATGAGGATCATGATCTTCAGAGTTATTTTGAGAAAAGAATTATTATAGCAGTCTTTGAACGGTATCTTGTTTTTCTGAGATGGAACTGCTTTGATTTCGAGGACGAAATCGATTCTTAGAGGGGGAGAATTGTAAGGCCCTGAAATTATTCATTTTGGGATTAGTGGAATTTATTAATTATTAGAATTGAATTGATGAGAATTAGTTGAGCCGAGATGTAATTGATTTAATTTGGAGTTTCAGGGACCGAGTTGCAATTGATGGGTTTGGACCAAGTCAAAGCCTTGACTTATCTCTTTTATTCTACCCTACCTCCCTCCATCACCCATCACTTCTTCCTCCCCTCTCCCTCACGCACAAACCGAGAGAAGCCATGAACGATTTCCCAAGTTTCTTCTTCCATCCGATTCGCTAAATCCGACCGTCAGATTTTAGTTTCGAGTTGAGATTCACGATCACCGCAACGAGGGCTTCATTCTGACGTAAGTTTTGCTACGATCCATGAACTTTGATTTTTCTTGGGTTGTCAGAATTTGATAATATTCGAGTATGTTGTTCTTGAGCTAGCATAGATCGTGTATTCGAAGTCGGTTTGGAACAAGGACGAAGTTTGGATTTTATATGATTTTTGGGGCTTAATTTCAAAAATGGGTTTTAAGATTGTGGTTAGATTTGGTTGTTTTGATAGATTGGAATATGATATGAGATGGTTTGAGTTGTTTGTTGATGTTGGTAAATTATGGTTTGATCGTTTATAGCCGTTATGCCGTCGCAATCGAGTTTTGGATTATCGGTTGTTTATTCGGTTTGATTTCCGGGTTTGTTTGAATTAGTAGATTGATATCGAATCCGTATGTTCAACATTTCAGATTTGAGTTGAAAGATTCGGGTTTGGATCGAACTTGAGAGTTGAATCGTCTCGAGAATTGAAGACGGTATAGTATTTAACTTCTTGCTTGGCTTGTTTTGATTCAATTCGATATTGATTGAGTTCGTTGCTATTTTCAGATTTGAATCCTCGACGAACTTGGAAAGATAAGAAGACGACAATGGAATGAATGGGACGATTAGCTCGAATTTGAATTAATTCGAGTGCCCAAAAGAAATCACATACTTGCATGCTACTTGAATTATATGATAATTGTTTTACTTGAATGAGTTTTGACTTGCATTGCATTCATATTGAGCCAATTACTTTGTTTTTACGGGCAAGAGAGGCCCAAAAGAGTTAGACGTTCTGTGGACTATAGTTGAGTGACATTGGTTAGCAGATTTTTACCAATTGTCGAGAAACACTCTCTATAGGTGCCCAAATTCTAGAGGAGTAAAATATTCACCGTCCACCTCGATCGGGAGAGTCGGTGAGTTGGTGATATTTTATCCTCGGGATCCCAAATAAGAGAAGAGAACCTTTACCTCGTGATTATCCAGACTTGATAATCCCAGAGTTTTAAAGACATGCATTGCATTGTATGCATTTGAATTGAGTTTAGACATGATTTTGGAATTGCTTGTCTTGTATGTATATATATCTTGTTTCGATATATTATTTGATATACATGTTTTGTCTCTTTTACTGGGAATTATATTCTTACCGGATTATCCGGCTGTCGTTTTGTTTGTATGTGTACTTGACGGCAGATGGGGCAGGATCGAGTCAAAAGATGCATGACTAGATCGAGTTGGAAGTGATAGAGTGAGACACCGTCTAGAAGTTTGTTCTTTTAGCAATCTTGCATTATAGGGTTGATGAAATTTCATGTCTTGATTTATGTATAGGAAACTCGAATTTATTTAATTTGTCGAATGACCCTATCGTCAAACTTCTTATTGTATTTTTGGGCAGAACTTAGAATATTGTATGTTCTAAATGTTGATATATATGTGTTCTTGAGTTTAGAATTGATCAGAAATGCTCTTGGTTATTTTTTTCAGTGTTTCCAGGTTTCTGTCCATTTGGCCTGCGCGCGGGCGAGGGTGGACCTCGCGCGCGCGGGGATAGCTTGGAGGGGCTCTGAAAGTTTTGCCCGCGCGCGCGCGAGCACTTTCGTGAGCCTCTGGACCTTTTGCCTGCGCGGGCGCGAGGCTCTCTTTTAAAAAAAATAAAAATAAAATTGATTCGATTTTACGCGGCTCTTCGTGTTCGATTTTGTGTAATTATTCGAGAATAGAAGATTAGAAACGGGTTCTCACATGAATGGAAGTGGGATCACATTTCGATGGATTTCTTCACGAAGCTACCGCGATCTGTTCGAGGATGCGATGCTATTTGGGTAGTGATCGACAGATTGACGAAGTCTGCTTGCTTTATTCCGTACAGGATGACATATCGTCATGATCAGATGGCTGAGTTGTATGTTAGCAACGTTGTGAGATTGCATGGTGTGCCGAAGTCGATCGTTTCAGACCGAGACCCTAGATTCACTACGCACTTTTGGCTCAGTCTTCAGGAGGCACTTGGTACTCGATTACATCTGAGAACAGCTTATCATCCTCAGACCGACGGACAGTAAGAGCGGACTATCCAGAAGTCAGAGGATATGCTTCGAGCAGTAGTGATAGACTTTCGCACTAGTTGGCAGGATTCTTTGCCTCTTGTCGAGTTTTCTTAACAACAGTTATCAAGCGAGTATCGGTATGGCGCCTTTTGAGGCTTTGTACGGCAAGAAGTGTCGATCTCCTCTATTTTGGGACGATGTGTCCGAGTCAGCTGATTTGGGACCGGATATGCATAGAGATATGGCAGAGCAAGTAAAGATCATTCAGACGAGAATGAAGTCAGCTCAGGATAGACAGGTGAATTATGCGAATATCAGACGCAGACCTCTGAGTTTCGATCAAGGACACCAAGTATTCTTGAAGATTTCTCCTTTCAGAGGCACTATTAGATTTGGAAAGTGAGGGAAGTTATCTCAAAAATTCATCAGACCGTATGAGATTCTCGAGAAGTTGAGTGATCTTGCCTGCAGACTTACACTTCCTCCATCTTTATCTGGTATTCACGACGTTTTTCACGTCTCTATGTTGTGGAAGTATCATCCAGATCCTTCTCATATTCTTCATCTTGACAAAGCCGAGCTTGACGAGACTTTAAGATACTTTGAGAGACCGATTCAGATCCTTGACCGAAAGGAGAAGCAGCTCAGAACCAAGTCGATTCCTTTGGTGAAAGTTCAGTGGAGCCGTCACGGAGTCAAGGAAGCGACTTTGAAAATAGAATCTGACATGAGACAACAATTTCCAGAGTTATTCGGATGACGTGAGTTTTTCTTACTGTCTTTTGTTCTTTATTCTATCTTATGTGATTGATTCTTATTGATTTCGATGACGAAATTTCTTCTTAGAGGGGGAGAATTTTAACGCCCCAAATTTATCTTAATTGAGTTTATTTGAGATAATAAGAGATTACAGAGTTCAAGAGCCGGCTTGATTTTGATCAGGGTCTATTTTGAAAATTTCGGATTTTTCAGGGACTAAAACGCAAATATGGAGTTTTATATATTATCTTGACTTGGTTGACTTGTCTCACTTCTCCATCTTCTTCCCTTAGCCGTGTTCCTCCATTAGAGACGCCTCCCAAAGTTCTTCAAGCTTTGTGATTTCTGTTTCTGCTCGATCCGTCCGTTAGAATTTATTTCTGAAGGCAGATTAGCAATCACGGCAGCGAGAGCTTCGTTTTATCGTAAGTATTTCTCCAATCAGTTATACTTCTATTTTTGGATGTTTTTAGAATCGATTGTGTTTCGGTTATGTTACTCTTGAGATAGTTTTTATTGATTATTCTCAGTCGATTTTGAAATAGAGCGTCGTTCAGAATTGTTATGATTTTTGGAAGCCTATTTTGAAAATTGAGATTTTGAGATGTGTTGGATTTGAGTTGTTTTAGATGTTTTAGCATTGAATTGAGTTGTTTGCAATGTTGTACTACTGTCTATTTTTCCGATTTGATCAGTTTATAGCCGTTATGCCGCCGGTTTGAGTTTTGGGATTTTGAACCGTTTGAATTGTAGAACTTTGGCATTGGGTTTGTTCGTCGTTGTTAATCATATTTTGCCTCCGTACAGATTCGTTTGGATTTTGTCGAGCCCAAAGTTAGCAGAATTCGATTATCGAAGAGTTGGACGAAGAGCGGTAAAGAGTTTACCTTGAGCATTGTTGTTGTTTAGGTTGTATAGATTTTGATATAACCTCTTTTTTAGCGTATCCAGAGTTGGAGCTATTGCATCGAAAGGTAAAAGCAGTCATCGCTTTAGCGGGATAGCACACTCGAGACAGTTGGTTCTTGATTTTTTCTTAAATCACATACTTGCGTCAATACTTGTTCTAGAATGAGGAACTTGTATTTTGTTTTTGAGCTTTTATTATATGGCTTAAATGCTTTATGTTTTTCTTATGCATTCATCTTGATCCAAACCTTTGATTTCAGTGGGCAGAACGGCCCTTTTTGTTCAGATGTTTTGGGGACTATACTGCGAGTGGCCTGGGTTGTAGAAGTTCACCTAGCGTCAGCATACTCCTTATAGTCGCACCAAAGTCTAGGAGTATGAGATACGTGGCACCACCTCGATTGGGAGAGTCGGTGAGTCATTACGTGATCTCATCCTCGGGATCCCAAAAGCATAGCAGCAATCCCTTGTTTATCAGAATTGATATCCCGATTTTAGAGACATGCATTTCATTCGTCTTAGCATTGTATATGTTTTCTGGATAACATGTTGTTGCTATATTATTTGTATTGCATGTTATGTTGCTTTTACTGTGAATATCAACTGCGTGTGTCTTGATCAAATCTTTCTTTATTGAATTCATTACCGAAGTGTTTGATGCATTCTTACTTTAATTTATTTTATTAGTAATTTAATTGTTAATTTCAGTTTTAATTGAATCTTTTAAATCATCTTATTTTGCTTGGTCTAGATTAAGTACAAATAATTATATTTTGGTAATTACAAAAAACAGTCTCTGTGGGTTCGACACTTGTACTCTATGTCCACTTACTATTACTTGACCTAATAAGCTTGTTAGTAATTTATTTAAAACCGAATCGGTCGGTCAAGGCTCATCCCCAACTCCAACTCCAACATGCCTCGCCTTCACCACCTACCGCCATGGGCCAATCTTACCACTTAGACCTGGACCCGAGCCTTGTTTCTTGGTTATGGACTACAATTGGGCCTAAACATGTGATGGGGCCCATTCATGGGGTATCATCAGTTTCTCCCTCCCAAGTCGAGTTAAATCACAAGTTCAAAACTCGATTGTTTGAGTTTCATAGCCGAGATCTTGATTTTAAAATTTTAAGTAGAGACCGAGCTGTATATTTCGTCATTCTTCTTTAGAAATATTTTATTTCCTTAATCTTTGGCCAGCCTCAACCCCATCGTCTTCACCCTCGACCACCTCTTATGACATAACTTACACCATTGCTCCCAATATTCATCGACCCTTACCATCCTCTCCCTCCTACTCTTGTCCGCATCATTTCGGTCTCAACTAGTTTCTCTAGCTGCCTCACCAACTTCTTGACCATTGGCTTCACTCAAGAATACTCAAATGTCTGTTTGTCTGATATATCATTCATCAATCACTATTAACTCCTCTACTAGGCATTGCCTCAGTATACAATTGAAATTTTTATCCATCACCACTAACTCCTCTACTAGACATAGTCTTAGTCGGAAAATTAAAATTTTCATTTTCACATCTATACTCATCTACTAGGTTTAGCCTTAGTAAGAAATTCAAAATTTTCACTCACTACTTATGGCGGGAAAATACAAATTTTATTCTCCTTCTCAACTCGAGCTCGCCTCCTAGGCTCTACCTTTAATAGCAAAAATGTAAATTTCATCATCATCGCCTCAAGCTCGTAAACTTAGCCTTGGTAAGATAAGCATAAAATTCAACTTTCACACTTTCAAGCTCCTCTCCCTCCTCACTCTCGTCATGATCCTTCATTTCTTGAATCCTTGCTAAGTTGGATATCTGAGCTCGGTGATACAAATTACCATTTGACCGACCCAAAACTTCACGGTGCGACAAAGTGACGACTTTCGTAGGATTAGTTGTTTCTGATGGGGGTGCGGGGGCTATGCCCCCACGGTATATAACATAAAAAATATTCTTACCCCCTTGGCTCATCCCTCGCTCCAACACCTATGTCAGCCTCTCACCCTCGCCCTCGCCCCATGAACCCTCGCCCCTTGCACTCTACTTGCCTCACCCTCGCCCCAGCATTTATCCTCGCCCCACCATTCACCCTCACCCCAACACCTATGCTGCAGCATTCACCCTCACCCCTTGTCCTCTACTTGTCTCACCCTCACCCTCGCCCCAGCACCTATTCCCTAGCATTCACCCTCTCCCCTTGAACCCTCGCCCCAACATTCATCCAATCAATGGGTCTCACCCCCTCGCTTCTCTACCACTCTTCACCTCTTTCCCTCACCTGCCTCATCCTCGTGCTCGCCCTTCACACCATCAACCTCACACTTGCCTCCTTAGCCTCGCTCTTCACACGATCAACCTCCTGCTAGCCCCTTTAGCCTCGCTTACAATAGCCTAACACTCGTCCCCCCTAGCCTTGCCTCGCCCAGTACACTTTGCATGACACTCCACCAAGTGTTAGATCAATTGTGAATTTCAACTTGTTCGATTATTTCCATCAATTGAGAATGCTCAAGTGTTTGCTTGACTTTACCAACCCCTAACTCTTCAAATCATGATTTTAGCAAGAAGATTGAAATTTGTCTCTACTTCCCATTAATTCCTCTACTACACAGATATTTAGTAGAAAAATTGAAATTTTCATCGTTCCCAACTAAGACAACTCCTCTACCAGGGTTTTCTTTGGTAAGAACATCGAAAATTTCATCTTCTCATATCTACTAGGCCCTCTGCCACCTCGTACTCCTCTACTAAGTTATAATCTTAATAGGAAAAATATGCATTGTACCTCCTTCCCTTTAATCTCCTCTACTAGGTTATAACCTTAGTATGAAAAATATAAATATTCAACTTCCACTATTTTAACTGAAAGAGTGGGTGCCCGGTGAGCCAACTTGTGGCTAAGGGCTTTGATGACTCTTTGTATAAACAATCTTTTGTTTAATATAATTTACACTTTTATTAATGGCAATGACTTTATCTTTCTTCATATTGTGATATTGTGATATACTATTGTTGTTTTGATAAAGACCTTGAATATACTATAGTGTATGTAAGATGTGGTAGAACATGGAGATGTCTATCATGAAACACATCTTATAGTCACTGTATATTCTAAACTGTTCCTAGTCGATTGAGCCGTCCGATAATAAGGATAAGGATCGCTCGAGTTTGAGACTAGCATTTGCGATGCAGAGTACCACGTTTCATTGGTAAGGAACATAGAGATGTTCGAAGCATGCAAATGGATATTCATACGATGAATGATCGAACTACCCTATCCGGACTTTCCAAGTGGTTATCACTTATCGAGTGGATAAAGTCCGCGGTTTTGATTGTACACCATTAGTCCTTACTACTTGAAACATCATTGAGACTCTATATGCTAGTACTGTGCTTTGACTCGTTTACCGATTCTATTGGGGTCATCAGGTGTCGGGATTGGGTACAGTTACAACACATATAGGAGTCGATGCTTTGTTGTTAAGGATTCACCACATACTTGCGAGTGTGGATATCCTATGCGATCTAAGGAGATATTAGTGTGACGAATCTCTGGCCAGAGTACATGATGTGTTTTAAGAAATGGTTTCTTAGTAACACATGCGATGTCACTATTTGATCTTCAAGATATATTGCATAGTTATCGAATCTCGAACGACTCTCGATATACCAATGGTTGTTGATTCGATCGGGATATATGGATGAAGGGACCGTACTGTACGCTAACCAAAATCTATTGGTTCTTGCAGGCACTATCAGTGATACCTAGGGAATCATGGGGCGATGTTTCTAGGCGCTCTTACCATGATTCGATGGGCAAGTCGGAAATTGTTGTTCCGAGTCACAAGGAGTTGTGAGCCCACGGCTAGCTGTATCCCTGAACCATTGAGGGTCACACAGAGTAATGGATTTTTAATCCCCGTTGAGATAGTTAAATTTAAAGAGTTAAATTTAATGAACAAAGAAGCTGGACTTCTTAATTATGAGTAGAGGAGTAAGATTTCCTAAAATGACATAGGGATGGGCATTTTTGGAAATCACTGAATTCGGATTCAGAAAAATTTATCTTGACTTTAAAAGGTGCAGAAATGGTTTCTGTGCACATTGGTGAAATCGGTTTATCAATCTGAGTCACGATGAATTTTATATTAATTTCTGAACATGCGGGCTTTGCTTGTCGGGCTTGAAATTATGACTAATGGGCCCTAAGCTGTTAGCGGCCTACATTATAAATAAGTTATTGCAGTACAGAAATTACACACAACAGGTCACAAATTTTCGAAAACCCTAAGTATTTTCTCTAAAGTGGCCGCCCCCTTTTCCCCTCTGCTCGGTAAAATCCAGTCTGTGAATTTTGAATTACAGTCTGGTTTAACGGATCAAATTCGTTAATTCTCTTCGTAGAAACTTCTGATAGATTTTCTAGTGCAATCTATCAGAGGGATTAAATATCCGTTCGTGGACCTGATTGAAGAACAGTTCGTCCATCAGTTCCAGGGATATACAACAAGAGCAGAGCAATCTGTTGGTGTCCATAATCTCGATTCGAGATTGGAGGTAAAAATTTATAATTGTTATTTAATTTTTACACACACACAATTTAATCGTAAGGTTTTGATACCCATTATGGAATCGTTCCATATAAAATTTTTAAACTTCCGCTGCACCGGGTATCAATCCGGATTGATCTGATCGCCGCGTTCTACAGCAGTGGTATAAGAGCCAGGTTGCTCAGATCAAGCGATTAAATTAATCGATTGTACAAAAAATTTTTTAAGCCTCGGTTTTTGAAACAAAATAAATATTTTAAAAAATAAAAAAAAAAATTTCGGGCAAAACCCGGGCAGCGATTGGATCGCTGCCCGGCCCGAGCCCTTTGGGGCGTGGGTAGCCCGGGAGTGTCCCAGGCGGCCCGCGGAAAAATTAATTTTTTAATTTTAAAATTAAATTTTAATATGTTAAAATTCTATTTTTAGTCCGATCGAAAATTGTTTTTGATTGGTCCACGAGGCGTCGGATCGAATTGTTCGAGTCCGAAAATTTTAAAATTGATTTTTGGATAAATTTGAATTTTTTGAAAATTTAAATATTTTATCCGTTAAATTGAATTTTGAAATGAATTATTTTTGGTACAATTGATGATAAGATATGATCTTATGGATATATTGAGTAAAATATGATTTTATGTATAAAATTGGATTTTATAGATAAAATATGATTTTATTTGATAAAAAGATAAAATATGATTTTGTATGTAAAATAAGATTTTACATATGGAATATGATTTTATCCTTTTAAATTTAAATTGACATTGCATGTTATCCAATAAATTAATTTTGAATTAAATGTTATTGGATAAGGATGATCGATTGCCATGACCAATTTTGTAGGTGTATGTTAGGAATTTACACTTGTTTTTTATTGTTGTTGGATTTATTAATGGGCCTGGTTTATGGCCCAATATGAATTGTCATATGTAATAAAAGTGGGCTTGGTTTATGGCCCGTTCCCACCCCTTAAAAATGTATCCCCTACTTGTCATTGTTGTTTATTGTAAATACATTAGATTTAGTGGGAGATGAAGATTTGAAGACGGAGGTGGGCCCAGCAGACAATAAAGACAGAAGAAATGTAAATTGGAAGCACAATGTAATAGGATTGCATTGCATACTGCATATAACCTAGGATTGGACTAAGACTCGTGATTGGCAACCACGGGTCGATTAGAAATGGAATCGATCATCCTATATAATATATGATATTATTTTTGTATGCATGTTTTAGACAAAATTGTGTGAATCCGGCAAGCATACAAAATTTTAAAAAAAGATGAGACAAATTTTCAAAATTAAAATCCCTCATTTTAAATATGATTTAAAATTGATATCAAGATAAATAAAGGAAATTTAAATTTGTTTAAATGTTCTTACCTTCCATCAACGATCAATGTATGAGATGCTACCCGCGGATACGGTCCGGCTCATATTATTGGGGGGCCCGTTCGTCGGAAAGCTGTACATTGGATCGACACATGTTGTAAGTTGGGTGGAACTCCCATGGGATCGGCTCATATTATTGGGGGATCCACATGGCGACCGTCTATCACAACTTAATATTGATGGGTCATCTTGACATGTCACAATAAACGGCGTCATATTATTGGGCCCTTATTGGACATGAGGTAAAAACGTGGAGGTTTCTTTGGAAGCAATTGGGCTCTACCTTTTGAAAATTATGGTTGGCTGATATTATTCGGGACCATAGTTTGTCAATTGGACTCCATGTTCTCACTAAGGAAAACAGTTTCCCGTTTTCACTAGAGGGTAGTGAAATCTTTAAAATAGTGGGAGTGAGATTCATAAAATAAATTTCGCCTATTTTATGTCTTAGTAAATTACTTAAACAATCACTGATATTTGTCTGTTTCTTTTCAGTATTTCATAAAGATGAATTCGCGTAATCCACTTTTCTCGATCCTCGAACAAAATAAATTGACTGGCGCAAACTATACGGAATGGTTCCGTAAGTTGAAGATTGTCTTGACTTCGGAGAAGATGCTCTACGTGTTAGAAAAATCTCCTCCGAAGGAAGCACCAGCTGACATAAGTCCGGAAGAGTTAGCCAAACTTGATACATGGTGGGACCATGATATCAAGGCCAAATGCTATATGCAAGCCTCGATGTCTGATGAACTTCAGAGGCGATTTGAGGACACCGTGAATGCTGCTGACATTCACGTACAACTCAAGGAACTTTTTGGGGCTCAATCGAGGGCTGAAAGGTTCGCTACTGTAAAGGAGCTAATGACGTGTCGCATGCGTGAAGGGACTTTGGTCCGTGATCATGGGGTACGAGTGATTTGGCTTATACAGAAGTTAGTAACCCTTGATTTGGTGTTGGAGGATGAACTCAACGTGGACTTACTACTTCTATCTCTTCCTTCTTCGTTTGACGGATTTGTGGTGAATTTCAATATGAACAAGATAGAGGCCTCCCTTGAAGAGATGGTCAATATGCTTGTGACATATGAATCCACTTTAAAGAAGGATAAACCGGCTTTCTTGGTGGGCTCCTCTTCTTCTGCTAAGAAGGGGCCAAGTACAAAGGGTAAGAAACGTTCTGCCCCACCCAAGAAAATCGAACCAGAGAAGAAGTATAAGACAAAGGCTTCAAACATGGAAAAGTCCAAGGATGTTTGTCATTACTGCAAGAAGCCCGGTCATTGGAAGCGTAACTGCAAGGAATATCTAGAGCAGTTGCGAACGGCGAAGGGTATGTTCTATATTGAAATAAATGTTTCACTTAATACTACTTCTTGGGTATTGGATACCGGATGTGGATCTCACATTTGCAATGATTTGCAGGTGATGACAAGAAGTCGCAGGCTTAGAATGGGTGAGACCCAGCTGAGGCTCGGAAATGGTTCCAGAGTTGAAGCTAAAGCTGTGGGAGATATTTTTTTAATTTTGCAGAACGGTTTTAAGTTACTTTTGAGAGATGTTTTATTTGTTCCGGATTTGATTAAAAACATTATTTCTGTTTCTATGCTTGATAGAGATGGTTATTCTTGCAATTTTGTGAATGGGATTTGCAATATTTACAAGAATGAATGTTTGATTGGAAATGGACAACTTGAAAATGATCTATATAACTTAAAACTAAAAGACGTTCCAATAAATTATGTTGATAAACCGGCAACAACAAACAAAAGGAAAATCGATAGCCAAAACCCGGCAAACCTTTGGCATGCTAGGCTAGGTCATATTTCCTCAAGGAGGATGAACAAGCTAGTGGGAGAGGGCATGTTTGATATGTCTGATATTAACTCTCTACCTACTTGTGAATCCTGCCTGAAAGGAAAAATGACTAAATCTCCTTTTAAGGGGAAACCTGAGCGTAGTCAAAATCTGTTGGATTTGATCCATACAGATGTTTGTGGTCCATTTAGAGTTGGCACTCAATATGGCCACACCTACATCATTACCTTTACTGATGATTATTCTAGGTATGGGTATTTATATTTAATGAAATATAAGTCTGAAGCATTTGAAAAGTTCAAAGAATTCAAGGCTGAAGTAGAAAACAAGCTAGGTAAAAGTATTAAAGCACTTCGATCGGTTCGAGGTGGAGAATACTTAAGTACCGAGTTTTTGGACTATCTAAAAGAGAATGAGATTCTCTCTCAGTGGACTCCTCCTATGACACCACAGCTGAATGGTGTATCGGAGCGTCGTAATCGAACTTTGTTGGACATGGTTCGATCCATGATGAGCTTCACTGAGCTTCCACCTTCGTTTTGGGGCTATGCGCTTGAAACGGCGGTATTGTTGTTGAACAACGTCCACACTAAAGCAGTGGACAAAACACCATACGAGTTATGGAATGGCAAAGCTCCTAAGTATTCGTACTTGAGGATTTGGGGATGTCCTGCTTACGTGAAGCAGACAGTGGGAGATAAGTTGGATAGTCGATCCACCTTATGTTATTTTGTAGGGTATCCGAAGAATTCAATCGGATATTATTTCTATCATCCTGTTGAAACATAGGTGTTTGTTTCAAGGAATGCCACCTTCTTGGAGAAGGAGTTCTTATTGGATAAGAAAGGTGAGATGATGGAACTCGAAGAAATTCGAGAAGAACCCGAAATACAAAATAACGATCCTACACCTCATGAACCATTGATAGACACGCCTGTACCTAGAAGATCCGAGAGGACTTCTAGACCTCCTATTCGATATGGTCTTCTTTTTGAAGGGGATCAAGATGAACCCGATGTTGGATGTGATCCAAGAAACTTCAAGGAAGCAATTTCTGATGCGGATTCAAATTTATGGCTTGAAGCTATGCAGTCGGAAATAGATTCGATGCATACAAACCAAGTTTGGCCTTTAGTAGATCCTCCCGATGGAATTGTTCCAATAAGGTGTAAATGGATCTACAAGAGAAAGCTTGGGCCTGATGGTAAGGTATTGACCTACAAGGCGCGATTGGTGGCGAAAGGTTATACTCAAAGACAAGGAGTTGACTATGATGAAACCTTTTCACCAGTTGCAATGTTCAAGTCCATAAGAATCCTTATTGCCATAGCTGCTTGGTATGACTATGAGATATGGCAAATGGATGTGAAGACTGCTTTTTTTAATGGAGACATTAAGGAAGAAATCTATATGAAGCAGCCTGAGGGGTACACATCCATGGGAAGCGAGCATAAGGTATGCAAGCTTCAGAGATCAATTTATGGTCTAAAACAAGCATCAAGAAGTTGGAACCAGAAATTTGATGAAACAATAAAGGATTTTGGTTTCATCAAGAACCCGGAGGAACATGCGTGTACAAGAAAGTAGTTAAGGATGCTGTGACATTCTTAGTACTTTATGTTGATGACATCCTACTAATTGGGAATGACGTAGGGATGTTGCAGTCAACAAAGATATGGTTATCAGGTAGATTCTCGATGAAGGATTTGGGTGAGGCGTCCTATATTCTAGGGATACAGATCTATAGAGATAGATCTAAGAGAATGATAGGAATCACTCAATCAACCTACATCGACACCATATTGAAACGGTTTTCAATGGATGGGTCCAAGAGAGGAGATCTACCCATGTGTCATGGAGTTTCTCTATCCAAGTCTATGTGTCCCAAGACGGATGAAGAGATAGAGAAAATGACACATGTACCATATGCGTCAGCCATAGGTAGTATCATGTATGGGATGATATCTACCAGACCGGATGTAGCATTTGCTCTGAGTGTCACGAGCAGATATCAAGCTAATCCCGGTCAAATGCATTGGAAAGCCGTGAAGGACATTCTTAAGTACTTACGAAGGACTAAGAATATGTTCATGGTATATGGAGGAAGAGAACTAAAATTGGAAGGCTATACCGACTCTAGCTTCCAAAGTGACGTGGATGACTCGAAGTCAACCTCTGGATTTGTGTTCATGCTCAATGGCGGTGCTGTCTCTTGGAAGAGTTCCAAGCAGGACACCACAGCGGATTCCACCACTGAGGCAGAATACATTGCAGCATCAGCTGCTGCTAAAGAGGCCGTTTGGATGAGGAATTTCGTCCAAGAGTTGGGCGTCATTTCTGAAGTTGTTGGTCCAGTCCCGGTGTACTGTGACAACACGGGTGCCGTTGCTCAGGAAAAGGAACCAAGGTCTCATCAAAGATCCAAACACGTACTGAGGAAATACCACATCATCCGGGAGATTGTGGAAAGAGGAGACATCATTGTCGAAAGAGTGGCCTCTGCAGACAATATCGCTGATCCACTTACTAAGCCCTTGCCAGGACCATTATTTGACAAACATCGCGAATCAATGGGTCTACGTAGTATGACTAGTTGGCTTTAGGGCAAGTGGGAGATTGAAAGAGTGGGTGCCCGGTGAGCCAACTTGTGGCTAAGGGCTTTGATGACTCTTTGTATAAACAATCTTTTGTTTAATATAATTTACACTTTTATTAATGGCAATGACTTTATCTTTCTTCATATTGTGATATTGTGATATACTATTGTTGTTTGGATAAAGACCTTGAATATACTATAGTGTATGTAAGATATGGTAGAACATGGAGATGTCTATCATGAAACACATCTTATAGTCACTGTATATTCTAAACTGTTCCTAGTCGATTGAGTCGTCCGATAATAAGGATAAGGATCGCTCGAGTTTGAGACTAGCATTTGCGATGCAGAGTAACACGTTTCATTGGTAAGGAACATAGAGATGTTCAAAGCATGCAAATGGATATTCATACGATGAATGATCGAACTACCCTATCCGGACTTTCCAAGTGGTTATCACTTATCGAGTGGATAAAGTCCGCGGTTTTGGTTGTACACCATTAGTCCTTACTACTTGAAACATCATTGAGACTCTATATGCTAGTACTGTGCTTTGACTCGTTTACCGACTCTATTGGGGTCATCAGGTGTCGGAATTGGGTACAGTTACAACACATATAGGAGTCGATGCTTTGTTGTCAAGGATTCACCACATACTTGCGAGTGTGGATATCCTATGCGATCTGAGGAGATATTAGTGTGA
Organism: Henckelia pumila; assembly: GCF_033568475.1. Classification (NCBI taxonomy): domain Eukaryota; kingdom Viridiplantae; phylum Streptophyta; class Magnoliopsida; order Lamiales; family Gesneriaceae; genus Henckelia; species Henckelia pumila. The sequence goes on from NC_133122.1 coordinate 162,425,431, forward strand.
CGAATCTCTGGCCAGAGTACATGATGTGTTTTAAGAAATGGTTTCTTAGTAACACATGCGATGTCACTATTTGATCTTCAAGATTTATTGCATAGTTATCGAATCTCGAACGACTCTCGATATACCAATGGTTGTTGATTCGATCGGGATATATGGATGAAGGGACCGTACTGTACGCTAACCAAAATCTATTGGTTCTTGCAGGCACTATCAGTGATACCTAGGGAATCATTGGGCCATGTTGCTAGGCGCTCTTACCATGATTCGATGGGCAAGTCGGAAATTGTTGTTCCGAGTCACAAGGAGTTGTGAGCCCACGGCTAGCTGTATCCCTAAACCATTGAGGGTCACACAGAGTAATGGATTTTTAATCCCCGTTGAGATAATTAAATTTAAAGAGTTAAATTTAATGAACAAATAAGTTGGACTTATTAATTATGAGTAGAGGAGTAAGATTTTCTAAAATGACATAGGGATGGGCATTTTTGGAAATCACTGAATTCGGATTCAGAAAAATTTATCTTGACTTTAAAAGGTGCAGAAATGGTTTCTGTGCACATTGGTGAAATCGGTTTATCAATCTGAGTCACGATGAATTTTATATTAATTTCTGAACATGCGGGCTTTGCTTGTCGGGCTTGAACTTATGACTAATGGGCCCTAAGCTGTTAGCGGCCTACATTATAAATAAGTTATTGCAGTACAGAAATTACACACAACAGGTCACAAATTTTCGAAAACCCTAAGTATTTTCTCTAAAGTGGCCGCCCCCTTTTCCCCTCTGCTCGGTAAAATCCAGTCTGTGAATTTTGAATTACAGTCTGGTTTAACGGATCAAATTCGTTAATTCTCTTCGTAGAAACTTCTGATAGATTTTCTAGTGCAATCTATCAGAGGGATTAAATATCTGTTCGTGGACCTGATTGAAGAACAGTTCGTCCATCAGTTCCAGGGATATACAACAAGAGCAGAGCAATCTGTTGGTGTCCATAATCTCGATTCGAGATTGGAGGTAAAAATTTATAATTGTTATTTAATTTTTACATACACACAATTTAATCGTAAGGTTTTGATACCCATTATGGAATCGTTCCATATAATATTTTTAAACTTCCGCTGCACCGGGTATCAATCCTGATTGATCTGATCTCCGCGTTCTACAACATTAACTCCTCTAATTATAATTACCCATAGTAGAAAAAATACAACTCTTCATCTTCCACCCTCTAACTCCTCTACTTGGCCTTAGTCATAGTAGAAAAATATACAATTCTCCACCTTATACCCTCTAACTCCTCTACTCGGCCTTAACCATAGTAAAAAATATACAATTCTCCATCTTCCACCTTCTAACTCCTTTACTTGGCCTTAGCCACAGTAAGAAAAATACAACTCTTCACCCTCTAACTTCTCTACTCGGCCTTAGCCATAGTAGAAAAATATACAATTCTTCATCTTTCACCCTCTAACTCCTCTACTTGGCCTTAGTCACAGTAGGAAAAATATACAACTGTGAGGACCTTGATTCTAATTATCTAATCAAAATAAATCATTCAATAATCGACAGAGAGTCCAGACCAAAAAGGTTAAGAATTTTTTTTAAAAGACATGCACGGACCCCGTGCACCCTCCGTGCCCTGGTCCGTGCATTAATCTGTAGCCAAGGGTTTGGAGGCCAGAAAATACACGGACCTCGTGCACCTTCCGTGCATGGGTCCCGTGCCAAACTAATGCACTAAAACCCAACTCTCTTAAAAGGGCACGGACTACGTGCACCCTTCATGCCCGGCTCAGTGTGTAAGGACCCGATGTTAATTAACCAGTTATTTGGCAAGATTTATTGTTAATTAGTTTAAGGTGCTAAATTAGAATAATTAAGCCAAATAAAATAATTGTGTGTTAAAAATATGTATTAGTAAATATCGGAATATAGACGATATAAAAGTACATATTTAATTTTTATGGCACACAGGAGTTGGAATAAAATTGACCGGGTCAAGTTTTAGACTCAATTATATAAAAGACACACACACATACACGCATTCAAATTTTTTCCACTCTCCTCTCCTTCTCTTTCGTTCGGCCGACCCTGTTCTTTTTTCCCCTTCCATTTTCGTTTCTTCTTTTGCTGATATCTTCGTCGTTGTTCACCCAATTTTGTTGGAAAACTGGCGGTCAGATCAATCACGATTGATACCCGGTGCAGCGGAAGTTTAAAAATTTTGTTATGGAACAATTCCATAGTGTGGGTATCAACCGTTCAACGATTAAATTATTGTGTGTGTAAAATTTAAATAACAGTTATTAAATTTTACCTCCAATCTCGCAACGAGATTAATGGACACCAACAGATTTTATCTGCTCTTGTTGTCTCTCCCTGGAACCGATGAACTCCTTCAATCAGGTCCACGAACAGAGGTTTAATGCCTCTGATAGATTGCACTAGAAAATCTATCAGAAGTTTTCTGCGAAGAGAATAAACGAATCTGATTCGCTATTCCAGACTGCAATTCAAAATCACAGACCGGAAAATCTCGGGCAGAGGGGGAGGGGTCGGCCGAATGCTTTGAGAGAGAGGAGGGTTTCGAAAATTTGCTCTCAAAATTATGACCTGTTGTGTGTAATTTCTGTACTGAAATAACTTATTTATAATGCAGGCCACTAACACCTTAGGGCCCATTAGTCATAAGCTGGGGCCCGACATGCAAAGCCCGCTCGTTCAGAAATTAATATAAAATTCATCGTGACTCCGATTGATGAACTGATTTCACCAATGTGCACAGAAACCATTTCTGCACATTTTAAAGTCAAAATAAATTTTCCTGAATCCGTATTCAGTGGTTTCCAAAAATGTCCATCCCTATGTCATTTTAGGAAATCCTACTCCCTTACTCTTATTTAAGAAGTCCAACTCCTTAGTTCATTAAATTTAACTCTTTAAATTTAACTATCTCAACGGGGATTAAAACTCCATTACACTGTGTGACCCTCAATGGTTCAGGGATACAGCTAGCCGTGGGCTCACAACTCCTTGTGACTCGGAACAACACTTTCCGACTTGCCCAACGAATCATGGTAAAGCGCCTAGCAACATCGCCCCATGATTCCCTAGGTATCACTGATAGTGCCTACAAGAACCAGTAGATTTTGGTTAGCGTACAGTACGGTCCCTTCATCCATATATCCCGATCGAATCAACAACCATTGGTATATCGAGAGTCGCTCAAGATTCGATAACTATGCAATACATCTTGAAGATCAAATTAGTGACATCGCATGTGCTACTAAGAAACCATTTCTTAAATCACATCAAGTACTCTGGCCAGAGATTTGTCACACTAATATCTCCTCAGATCGCATAGGATATCCATACTCGCAAGTATGTGGTGAATCCTTGACAACAATGCATTGACTCCTATATGTGTCGTAACTGTACCCAATCTCGACACCTGATGACCCCCATAGAGTCGGTAAACGAGTCAAAGCACAGCACTAGCATATAGAGTCTCCATGATGTTTCAAGTCGTAAGGACTAATGGTGTACAACCAAAACCGCGGACTTAATCCACTCGATAAGTGATAACCACTTGGAAAGTCCGGATAGGGTAGTTCGATTATTCATCCTATGAATATCCATTTGCATGCTTCGAACATCTCCATGTTCCCTACCAATGAAACGTGGTACTCCGCATCGCAAATGCTAGTCTCAAACTCGAGCGATCCTTATCCTTATTATCGGACGGCTCAATCGACTAGGAACAGTTTTAGAACATACAGTGACTATAAGATGTATTTCATGATAGACATCTCCATGTTCTACCACATCTTACATACACTATAGTATATTCAAGGTCTTTATCAAAACAACAATAGTATATCACAATATAACAATATGAAGTAATATAAAGTCATTGCCATAAAAGTGTAAATAATATTAAACAAAAGATTGTTCATACAAAGAGTCATCAAAGCCCATAGCCACACAGTTGGCTCACTGGGCACCCACTCTTACAATCTCCCACTTGCCCTATAGCCAACTAGTCATACTACGTAGACCCATTGCTTCGCGATGTTTGTCAAACAATGGTCCTGGCAAGGGCTTAGTAAGCGGATCAGCGATATTGTCTGCAGAGGCCACTCGTTCGACAATGATGTCTCCTCTTTCCACAATCTCCCGGATTATGTGGTATTTCCTCAGTACGTGTTTGGATCTTTGATGAGACCTTGGTTCCTTTGCTTGAGCAACGGCACCCGTGTTGTCGCAGTACACCGGGACTGGACCAACAAATTCAGGAATGACGCCCAACTCTTGGACGAAATTCCTCATCCAAACGGCCTCTTTAGCAGCAGCTGATGCTGCAATGTATTCAGCCTCAGTGGTGGAATCCGCTGTGGTGTCCTGCTTGGAACTCTTCCAAGAGACAGCACCGCCATTGAGCATGAACACAAATCCAGAGGTTGACTTCGAGTCATCCACATCACTTTGGAAGCTAGAGTCGGTATAGCCTTCCAATTTGAGTTCTCGTCCTCCATAAACCATGAACATATTCTTAGTCCTTCGCAAGTACTTAAGAATGTCCTTCACGGCTTTCCAATGCATTTGACCAGGATTAGACTGATATCTGCTCGTGACACTCAGAGCAAATGCTACATCCGGTCTGGTAGATATCATCCCATACATGATACTACCTATAGCTGACGCATATGGTACATGTGTCATATTCTCTATCTCTGCATCAGTCTTGGGACACATAGACTTGGATAGAGAAACTCCATGACACATGGGTAGATGTCCTCTCTTGGACCCATCCATTGAAAACCGTTTCAATATGGTATCGATGTAGGTTGATTGAGTGAGTCCTATCATTCTCTTAGACCTATCTCTATAGATCTGTATCCCAAGAATGTAGGATGCCTCTCCCAAATCCTTCATCGAAAATCTACCTGATAATCATATCTTTGTTGACTGCAACATCCCTACATCATTCCCAATGAGTAGGATGTCATCAACATAAAGTACTAAGAATGTCACAGCATCCTTAACTACTTTCTTGTACACGCACGGTTCCTCCGGGTTCTTGATGAAACCAAAATCTTTTATTGTTTCATCAAATTTCTGGTTCCAACTTCTTGATGCTTGTTTTAGACCATAAATTGATCTCTGAAGCTTGCATACCTTATGCTCGCTTCCCATGGATGTGAACCCCTCAGGCTGCTTCATATAGATTTCTTCCTTAATGTCTCCATTAAGAAAAGCAGTCTTCACATCCATCTGCCATATCTCATAGTCATACCATGCAGCTATGGCAATAAGGATTCTTATGGACTTGAACATAGCAACTGGTGAAAAAGTTTCATCATAGTCAACTCCTTGCCTTTGAGTATAACCTTTCGCCACCAATCGCGCCTTGTAGGTCAATACCTTACCATCAGGCCCAAGCTTTCTCTTGTAGATCCATTTACACCCTATTGGAACAATTCCATCGGGAGGATCTACTAAAGACCAAACTTGGTTTGTATGCATCGAATCCAATTCTGACTGCATAGCTTCAAGCCATAAATTCGAATCCGCATCAGAAATTGCTTCCTTGAAGTTTCTTGGATCACATCCAATGTCGGGTTCATCTTGATCCCCTTCAAGAAGAAGACCATATCGAACTGGAGGTCTAGAAGTCCTTTCGGATCTTCTAGGTGCAGGCGTGTCCAGCAATGGTTCCTGAGGTGTAGGATCGTTATTTTGTATTTCGGGTTCTTCTCGAACTTCTTCGAGTTCCATCATCTCGCCTTTCTTATCCAATAAGAACTCCTTCTCCAAGAAGGTGGCATTCCTAGAAACAAACACCTTTGTTTCAGCAGGATAATAGAAATAATATCCGATTGAATTCTTCGGATACCCTACAAAATAACATAAGCTGGATCGACTATCCAACTTATCTCCCACTGTCCGCTTCACGTAAGCAGGACATCCCCAAATCCTCAAGTACGAATACTTAGGAGCTTTGCCATTCCATAACTCGTATGGTGTTTTGTCCACTGCTTTAGTGTGGACGTTGTTCAACAACAATACCGCTGTTTCAAGCGCATAGCCCCAAAACGAAGGTGGAAGCTCAGTGAAGCTCATCATAGATCGAACCATGTCCAACAAAGTTCGATTACGACGCTCCGATACACCATTAAGCTGTGGTGTCATAGGAGGAGTCCACTGAGAGAGAATCCCATTCTCTTTTAGATAGTCCAAAAACTCGGTACTCAAGTATTCTCCACCTCGATCCGATCGAAGTGCTTTAATACTTTTACCTAGCTTGTTTTCTACTTCAGCCTTGAATTCTTTGAACTTTTCAAATGCTTCAGACTTATATTTCATTAAATATAAATACCCATACCTTGAATAATCATCAGTAAAGGTAATGAAGTAGGTGTGGCCATGTTGAGTCCCTACTCTAAATGGACCACAAACATCTGTATGGATCAAATCCAACAGATTTTGACTACGCTCAGGCTTCCCCTTAAAATGAGATTTAGTCATTTTTCCTTTTAGGCAGGATTCACAAGTAGGTAGAGAGTTAATATCAGACATATCAAACATGCCCTCTCCCACTAGCTTGTTCATTCTCCTTGAGGAAATATGACCTAGTCTAGCGTGCCAAAGGTTTGCCGGGTTTTGACTATCGATTTTCCTTTTGTTTGTTGTCGCCGGTTTGTCAATACAATTCACTGGAACGTCTTTTAGTTTTAAATTGTATAGATCGTTTTCAATTTGTCCATTTCCAATTAAACATTCATTCTTGTAAATATTGCAAATCCCATTCACAAAATTACAAGAATAACCATCTCTATCAAGCATAGAAATAGAAATAATGTTTTTAATTAAATCTGGCACAAATAAAACATCTCTCAACAATAATTTAAAACCATTCTGTAAAATCAAACAAACATCTCCAATGGCCGTAGCTTCAACTCTGGAACCATTCCCGAGCCTCAGCTGGGTCTCACCCATTCTAAGCCTGCGACTTCTTGTCATCATTTGCAACTCATTGCAAATATGAGATCTACATCTGGTATCCAATACCCAAGAAGTAGTATTAAAAATATTTATTTCAATGTATAACATACCCTTTGCAGTTCGCAACTGCTCGAGGTATTCCTTGCAGTTACGTTTCCAATAACCGGGTTTCTTGCAGTGATGGCAAACTTGTTTAGACTTGTCCAATTTTGTATGTAACATTTTGCCTTGAGATCATGGTCCAACCATTTCTCTAGTTACATCAGCCGGGGCTGTTTTCGGAGAAGCCTTTTCTAACACTTAGAAAATCTTTTCCTGAACTTAGGACAATCTTAACTTATGGAATCATTCTGTATTTGTTTGCGCCAATAAGTTTGTTTTGTTGGAGAACAGAAATATGTGGATTACTGAGATGAAACAGACAAATATCAATGATTGTTTAAGCAATTTACTAAGACATAAAATAGGCGAAATTTAATTTTATGAATCTCACTCCCACTATTTTAACGATTTCACTACCCTCTAGTGAAAACGGGAAACTTTTTCCTTAGTGAGAACATGGAGTCCAATTGACAAACTTATGGTCCCGAATAATATCAGCCAACCATAATTCTCAAAAGGTAGAGCCCAATTGCTTCCAAAGCAACCCCCATGTATTTACCTCATGTCCAATAAGGGCCCAATAATATGACGCCGTTTAAAGTGACATGTCAAGATGACCCATCAATATTAAGTTGTGATGGACGGTCGCCATGTGGATCCCCAATAATATGAGCCGATCCCATGGGAGTTCCACCCAACTTACAACATTTGTCGATCCAATGTACAGCTTTCCGACGGACGGGCCCCCCCAATAATATGAGCCGGACCGTATCCGCGGGTAGCATCACATACATTGACCGTTGATGGAAGGTAGGAACATTTAAACAATATTTAAATTTCCTTTATTTATCTTGATATTAATTTTAAATCATATTTAAAATGAGGGATTTTATTTATAAAAATATTTGTCTCATCACATTTAATTTATTGCATGCATTGCCGGATTCACGCAATTTATGTCTAAACATGCATACAATCATAATATCACATATTATATAGGATGATCGATTCCATTTCTAATTGACCCGTGGTTGCCAATCACGGGTCTTAGTCCAATCCTAGGTAATATGCAGTATGCAAATGCAATCCTATTACATATGCTTCCAATTTACATTTCTTCAGTCTTCATTGTCTGCTGGGCCCACCATCTTCAAATCTTGATCTCCCACTAAATCTAATGTATTTACAATAAATAACAATGACAAGTAGGGGATACATTTTTAGGGGGTGGGAACGGGCTATAAACCAAGCCCACTTTTATTACATATGACATTCATATCGGGCCATAAACCAGGCCCATTAATAAAACCAACAATAATAAAGACAAAATGTAAATTCCTAACATACACCTAAAAAATTGGTCATGGCAATCGATCATCCTTATCCAATAACATTTAATTCAAAATTAATTTATTGGATAACATGCTGTGGCAATTCAAATTTAAACAAGATAAAATCATATTTTATATATAAAATCTCATTTCACATATAAAATCATATTTTATCTCTATATCAAATAAAATCATATTTTATCTATAAAATCCAATTTTACAAATAAAATCATATTTTACTTAATATATCATAAGATCATATCTTATCATCAATTGTACCAAAATAATTGATTTCAAAATTCAATTTACGGATAAAATATTAAAATTTTCCAAAAATTCAAATTTATCCAAAATCAATTTTAAAATTTACGGACTCGAACAATTCGATCCGAAATCTCGTGAACCAATCAAAAACAATTTTTGACCGGACAAAAATAAAATTTTAAATATTAAAATTAATTTTTAAATAAAAATATAATTTTTCCCGCGGGCCGCCCGGGACACTCCCGGGCCGGCCCGCACCCGGGGCGCGGGCCGGGGGCAGCCCGGCTGCCCCCTTAGGGCAGCGCCTGGGCGGCGCCGAGCGCTGCCCTGGGCGGCGCCGAGCGCCGCCCTGCGCAGCGCCCAGCGCTGCGCTGGGCAGCGCACAGCGCTGCCCTGGGCGGCGCCGTGCGCCGCCCTGGGCGGCGACGGTCGCCGCCTTGGGCGGCGCCGTGCGCCCCCTTTGGGCGGCGCCGTGCGCCGCCCGGGGCAGCAACAATTGCTGCCCCACCGGGCAGCGATCCAATCGCTGCCCGGGTTTTGCCCCGAAAAAAAAAAATTTTTTATTTAAAAATATTTATTTTGTTTCAAAAACCGAGACTCAAAAATTTTGTACAATTGATTAATTTAATCGTTTGATCTGAGCAACCTGGCTCTGATACCACTGTTGGAAAACTGGCGGTCAGATCAATCACGATTGATACCCGGTGCAGCGGAAGTTTAAAAATTTTGTTATGGAACAATTCCATAGTGTGGGTATCAACCGTTCAACGATTAAATTATTGTGTGTGTAAAATTTAAATAACAGTTATTAAATTTTACCTCCAATCTCGCAACGAGATTAATGGACACCAACAGATTTTATCTGCTCTTGTTGTCTCTCCCTGGAACCGATGAACTCCTTCAATCAGGTCCACGAACAGAGGTTTAATGCCTCTGATAGATTGCACTAGAAAATCTATCAGAAGTTTTCTGCGAAGAGAATAAACGAATCTGATTCGCTATTCCAGACTGCAATTCAAAATCACAGACCGGAAAATCTCGGGCAGAGGGGGAGGGGTCGGCCGAATGCTTTGAGAGAGAGGAGGGTTTCGAAAATTTGCTCTCAAAATTATGACCTGTTGTGTGTAATTTCTGTACTGAAATAACTTATTTATAATGCAGGCCACTAACACCTTAGGGCCCATTAGTCATAAGCTGGGGCCCGACATGCAAAGCCCGCTCGTTCAGAAATTAATATAAAATTCATCGTGACTCCGATTGATGAACTGATTTCACCAATGTGCACAGAAACCATTTCTGCACATTTTAAAGTCAAAATAAATTTTCCTGAATCCGTATTCAGTGGTTTCCAAAAATGTCCATCCCTATGTCATTTTAGGAAATCCTACTCCCTTACTCTTATTTAAGAAGTCCAACTCCTTAGTTCATTAAATTTAACTCTTTAAATTTAACTATCTCAACGGGGATTAAAACTCCATTACACTGTGTGACCCTCAATGGTTCAGGGATACAGCTAGCCGTGGGCTCACAACTCCTTGTGACTCGGAACAACACTTTCCGACTTGCCCAACGAATCATGGTAAAGCGCCTAGCAACATCGCCCCATGATTCCCTAGGTATCACTGATAGTGCCTACAAGAACCAGTAGATTTTGGTTAGCGTACAGTACGGTCCCTTCATCCATATATCCCAATCGAATCAACAACCATTGGTATATCGAGAGTCGCTCAAGATTCGATAACTATGCAATACATCTTGAAGATCAAATTAGTGACATCGCATGTGCTACTAAGAAACCATTTCTTAAATCACATCAAGTACTCTGGCCAGAGATTTGTCACACTAATATCTCCTCAGATCGCATAGGATATCCATACTCGCAAGTATGTGGTGAATCCTTGACAACAATGCATTGACTCCTATATGTGTCGTAACTGTACCCAATCTCGACACCTGATGACCCCCATAGAGTCGGTAAACGAGTCAAAGCACAGCACTAGCATATAGAGTCTCCATGATGTTTCAAGTCGTAAGGACTAATGGTGTACAACCAAAACCGCGGACTTAATCCACTCGATAAGTGATAACCACTTGGAAAGTCCGGATAGGGTAGTTCGATTATTCATCCTATGAATATCCATTTGCATGCTTCGAACATCTCCATGTTCCCTACCAATGAAACGTGGTACTCCGCATCGCAAATGCTAGTCTCAAACTCGAGCGATCCTTATCCTTATTATCGGACGGCTCAATCGACTAGGAACAGTTTTAGAACATACAGTGACTATAAGATGTATTTCATGATAGACATCTCCATGTTCTACCACATCTTACATACACTATAGTATATTCAAGGTCTTTATCAAAACAACAATAGTATATCACAATATAACAATATGAAGTAATATAAAGTCATTGCCATAAAAGTGTAAATAATATTAAACAAAAGATTGTTCATACAAAGAGTCATCAAAGCCCATAGCCACACAGTTGGCTCACTGGGCACCCACTCTTACAAATTTCAAATCCAAAAATAGTTCTGGAATCCTCGTGATGAGATCTTCGTTTTGGTACCGATTTCCCCAATTTTTGAGCTCGTTTTTTGGAACCCATTTCGGGCAGCTAGCGCCGTTTGCCGCCCCTATTGCCGCCGACCGCCGCTGGAGTCTAGAGAAGGGTTGTGTCGAGTGTTTGGACCTTTAGTTTGAAACTTTGAGGTATTTTCATGACTAGGGTTTTGAAATTTGGATATTTTGGTTCAATTGAGTTCCTATAATTGATATATGTTTAATTTTTGGTTGTAGGTACAATATTTGAGCCAATTGGAGGTATTGGTTTTTTTTCGAAATTTATTTTAGCATTAATTCGAAAGTTTCAGATTTATTAATTGGGAATTGTCGAGTTTTAGTGCTTGATAAATTATATTTGGATGTTTAGATTTATTAGAAAGTGTAAATATGAATTTTAGGAAATTTGTGAAATTTCTGAAAAATTCAGAATAGTATGAATTGGGTTTTCGAAAATTCTAAAGTTGTAGAAATTGGTTATTCGATCATATTATGCCTTAGGATTGTCATATGTTAGCCTTGAAAATTATTTTGGAATTTTAGGCTAAACTGTTGAATTTTTGGAATTTTATAAAAGTTAATTTCGGAAATAATATTTGCCACAGGTTCGGAGTCTTCAGAAAGTCCTTAAGAATTGTGGTAAATTTAAGTGTTCAGTGAGGTATGCTGAAAACGGTATCTTACGATGTTTATGAAGTCATGTACTTGTATTAAGTGCTTTGTTAGTTGCTATTACATGCCTTGGATGACTATATGTGCATTCATGCATAAATTGAGATTATGTGCTGAGTTGAGTAATTATCCCTAGTTTTTATTTTTAAATAAATAATATATTTTCTTTTTAAATAAATTAAAAAGGGATATTCGTCAACTAGTCACATTAATCGAATGACATAGCATGTTGAGCCTTGACTCCTTTGACGGCTATTTTGTTGGACTCTTGAGATGTATGTTGAGTCATCAGAGGGAAAAGTGGGATAGGTTTAGCCACATTCCTAGATGACAGCTCGGGACGAGCGGCCTTGCAAACCTCATTCCTAGAGCTATGTGCATGAACGAGCGGCGATTTGATGCTGCATTCCTGGCACGGGTGGCCACTGTTGTTGACATTATTCGTTGGTATTCCACTTGGTATCCGTTATTTCATTGTTACCATTCACGCATTTCATAACATTGCATTTACTTGGTATTATTACATGTCATTTATTTACATCACAATTTACTGGTTTGCCGTACTGGGGTCTGTTAACTGTGTTTCATATGCATATTTTTTGTGTTAGTTTTGCATGCATTCATATGTTTTCGTTGTTGTTTTATTTAGTTTTAGCATGTTTAATTCATTTATTTGCATAATACTCTTCCGGGTCTGCTTTGTAGGGAAACTTGGCAATATTTTGATTTTTGGACAGAGCATTACTCGCTCGAGCGAAGGGGTATTCTCGCTCGAGCGAGCTCGAGATGGTAAGTTTTTTGCAGAGGAGTGCTCGCTCGAGCGAGAGGCAATGCCCGCTCGAGCGAGCTAGACGGGACACAAAAGATTTCGAGACAGAAGGTCACTCGCTCGAGCGAGAGACTATGCTCGCTTGAGCGAGCGAGATGTTGAATTTTATCTTTCGGGCAGAAAACTGCTCGCTCGAGCGAGCGACGTGTACAGAGTTTTTTAAAAAGGAAATTCTTGCTCGGGAAGGATATTGTCTTTTGAAGAACCTTGGACATATAAATACCAATTTCATCATCAGAATAAGGGTTACACAACATATTGTAAGGCAAGAGGCGGCTATGATCACCATCTCAATTCTTCTTCTTCTTTTCATTTTATTTTAGATTTATGTTTGGAATTAAAAACTGTTGTTCTTAAATTATGTCAAACTTTGAGTAGTTTTCTTTTTCGATCAAGGCCACGTGATTGGGCCAGACAATTTATGTTTAAAACTCGTTTGTTTATTTGAGATTTTCAGACTTGATTTGAATTTATTGTTTATTGAATTCATATTTGTCTTGTGAATTTTCTGGCCAGTTATTTGCTTGCATGTTAATTGATTCCAATTCGACAGAGGAGGTTTCGATTTGATCGCTTCAATAATCAACATAGTGTAAAACTGACTAGAAATAGAATTTGGTTTCATTATGTGGTTTAGGTGTTTACTGAATTTTCACAGTTATTCATGCATTCGAATTTGATTAGAATTACAAAAGATTGGTTCATCAATATTCGAATAGGTTTGATTGTTCTAGAAATAGTCCTTCGAACAAATTAGGAAAATTCCTGTGAATGAAAATTAAGTCTGATGTTTTAGATTGACTGCTTGTTAAATGAATTGTCTGGTACCTACGTGTGTCCTTGATCGAGTTTTTCCCAAATTTGATTTTAATCCAAAATTTCCCAGCTGAGTTTTAATTAATTTAATTTCAACTGCAATTTTTATTCATAGTTTAAAATCTGAAATCGTTATTTTTTATTAGTCTAGATTAAGCAGAAATAAGTATATTTTGGTAGTCATAATTATACAGTCCCGGTGGGTTCGACATCTGGACCTTTGTCCATTATATTATAATTTGATCTGATGCGCTTGCCAGTTGATTTTTAATCACACCGATTTAGCCGGTCAAGTTTTTGGCGCCGTTGTCGGGGACTATTTGATATCAGAATTTTTATTTCGCTTGATATTAGACCTTATTTATCTTCTTAAATTCTGACTATAATTTCTTGGTAAATTTTCAGGTACCTTCTGTCGTGCATGCATAGCATTCGATCTCGGAAATTATTACCACTAGATTTGGAGATCGAGCGCACGCTTAGCAGGATCTGAAAAGCCAAGAAATCTATCAATCTTGAACTAGAGTCAGAATCAGAATCTGAAGTAGAGATGACAGACAACCGTACTGTTTGGGATATTATCCGTCCGCCAACTGAAGGCTATGGATCTAGCATAGTTCACCCCGCTGTTGAGGCGAACAATTTTGAGCTGAAACCCTCTACTATTCAGCTGATTCAATTGCAAGCTAGATTTGGGGGTTCATGTGTGGAAGACCCCTACGCTCATCTGGAGCGTTTTCTGTCGATCTGCGACACGTTCAAAGTGAATGGGGTAACATCTGATGCAGTGCGACTGCGGTTATTCCCATTCTCTCTACAAGGAGAAGCTGCTGAGTGGCTAGATGATCTGCCTGCTGGTTCTATCACTCCCTGGAATCAACTTGTTTAGACTTTTCTGAACAAATATTTTCCTCCCACGAAGATGGCAAAACTGTTCTCCGATATCATCTCATTCAGGCAGAAGGAAGCTGAATCTTTACATGCTGCTTGGACTCGATTCAAAAAGATGTTGAGAATGTGTCTTCAACATTATCTCACTCAGAGCCAGCAGACTCAAACTTTCTACAATGGGGCTGATCAATCTGTTCGATCCATGTTGGATGCCGCTGCTAACGGAAGCCTATTCAGGAAGACACCGGCAGAGGCATGGAAAATCATTGGAAAAATGGCCGAAAGAAACATTGGATGGCCAGATGCTAAAAAGGAGAGAAAAGCTGGAGTTCTAGAAGTCGATGCACTAACAGCACTGAATGTCAAGATCGATGCACTTACTCATCAGATGGCAGTTATGCAGACATCTTCAGCCAATCAAGTGCAAGTCCAACAGCCTGACAAACAGCAAGTATTTGAAGTTGATGCTGCAAATTTTATGGGAAATCAAGGGAGACAGAAATGCAACCCCTACAGCAATACTTACAATCCTGGCTGGAAGAACCATCCAAACTTCGCTTGGAAAGCTGCAGACCCCACAGCCAATACATCGAAGCCAGTCGGGAAGAAGCCCTCCTTTGAAGAAATTATGATGAAATATGTAGCTGGTACTGAGACTCGACTACAGAATCAGGAGGCAATGTTGCAGAAGTTAGAAACACGGATGAGCCAGATAGCAACACAGTTGTCTACTAGGCCAGCAGGATCGTTGCCTAGAAATACTGAGAGGAATCCCAAGGATGTCAATGCTATTCTGGCGGTGACTAGATCGCAAGCAGACACTGTGGATAAAAATACTGAGGATGAGGAAGCAAGCGAGCCAAGCAAGGAAAAAGGGCTGGAGGAAGCGCCAAACCAGTCAGACTCGACACCTACGAGCAATAAAGGTAAGTCCTCTCACCCAATTTTTAATGAAAATATTGATTTAAGTAAACTTCCCTTCCCCCAAAGATCAAAGCAACTGCAATTGGATAATCAATTTGCAAAATTCTTGGAGATTTTCAAAAAGCTTCATATTAATATTCTCTTTGCAGACGCTTTGGCTCAAATGCCCAGTTATGCAAAATTTTTGAAAGAGATTTTGTCTAACAAAAGAAAACTTGTGGATTTTAAAACTGTGAAGTTGTCGGAGGAATGTTCTGCTATTGTACAAAATAAACTCCCTCCGAAACTTAAGGATCCCGATAGCTTTTCAATTCCATGCACTATTGGAAAATCATTTTTTAATAAGGCTTTATGTGATCTAGGTGCAAGTATTAATCTTATGCCTTATTCATGTTTTGAAAAGCTAGGAATTGGTGAAGTTAAGCCAACTACTATCTCCCTGCAATTAGCTGATAGATCTATAAAATATCCAAGGGGGATTGTAGAGGATGTGTTAGTTAAGGTTGATAAGTTTATATTTCCAGTGGATTTTTTTGTGCTTGATATGGAAGAGGATCGTGAGATACCTTTTATTTTGGGTAGACCGTTCTTAGCCACTGGAAAAGCTTTGATTGATGTGCATAAAGGAGAGTTGATATTGCATATGAATGATGAGAAAGTGATATTTAATGTTTTTCAGGACTTTCGATATCCTGCAGACAATTCTGATTGTTTCATAATTGATATTACTAATGATTTGGTTGAGTGTTCTCTGCAGGAACAGTTGTCTATGGATCCATTAGAAATATGTTTGACAGGTACAAATGATGAAGAGCATGTTAGTGAGGAGGTTCATGAAGTAGCACAGTATTTGAATTGGAGTCTACCCTTCGACAGACTCATCAATACCAAGATGGGGGAGCTTAACCATATTCCAAAACCACTGAAGCCATCAACCGAGGAGCCCCTTACTCTTGAACTTAAACCACTCCCTCCTCATTTGAAATATTTGTATTTATTACAGAATGATAAACTGTCAGTAATTTGTTCATCTTCTTTGACAAGTTTTGAGGAGGAAAAGCTGTTGCGGGTGATTCGAGAGCACATAAGAGCCATAGGATGGAGTTTGGCTGATATCAAGGGGATTAGTCCAACCATGTGCATGCACAAAATATTGATGAAAGCAGAGCACAAGACATCTACTCAACCACAGAGGCGACTCAACCCGGCGATGCAAGAGGTAGTGAAAAAGGAGGTAATCAAGCTCCTTGATGCAGGTATTATCTATCCTATATCTGATAGTGAATGGGTGAGTCCAATTGTGGGCCTCGGGTTGCTAATCTCAAATCTTAAGGGGCAATTAATGAATAAACATCATTAATCTAATAAGGAAAGAATAAGGATCAATAATTTTTTTTTTTCAAAAGGGGGTGGGCACGGGCGGTCAAAAACTACCGCCCGGGCGCCTCTGTTTTTTTTCAAAACAGTAGGCTGAGCTCCAGGCTGCGCTCGGGCAGTAGTTTTATGCCGCGTGGGCGCATCCTGGGCAGAAAACCTACTCTGTTCTTTTGTCAGCAACATTGATCCTTTCAATCGATTCCAATCCATCAAATTCGACCCAAAACATGATATATAAGGTCCAAATCATGCATATAAACATAAACAAGGTCTCAAGCATCTATACATGCATTTGTTACATCGAACAAGTCTCTAAATAACTATAAACGACATAAACTATCTCAAGTTCATACATGCATTCCAAAACCAACAAGTTCAAAGGTTCTTGAAGCTTTTAGATCTTAAGACTTCATCTACAACCCGAGTCCTCATATGCTAGACTCTCTCCCAGCTGTCAATGATGTCGATGACCAGCTTTTGCCCCCTCTGTTGTCATGCACACATACAAAACAAGACAACAGCTGGATAAACTCCGGTGAGAATACAATCTCAGTATAACCAATATAAAGAAAGCGTTAAATAAAACATATAGACTCTATTTAAACTTGACTCAACAAATAGAGTAATTAACGCTTCTATCGGTCAACCGGAAATTGATTCATTTATCTTCATTGCCATCAAGATTCGTAACCAATCTTGATATGGATATCCATCTATCGTAGCCATTCTGGGCTAGAAAATAAGGTTAACAGCAACCTTGGCATAGAATCAATTCATTATAGCATTGTATCAACTCAAATTCAAAGATCCACTACCTGAGATGGATCGACAACATCAAAATCATAATCAAAACATATCAAGTATGTGATTTTTGCGGGCCAACTCAAGAATAGTCGTTCTTGAGTTTCAAAGTCCCTAACTTGCGATGTCGTCATTATACCTTCTCGTTTTGTCTTGGTTCTTGAAGCTTCAAATCTGAAACATAATAACAAGAACACATATATCAATTCTAATCAACCTCAGAAACAAATCTGCTCAAGTTCCATCCTCAAGAACAACTTCAAACCTCAACAACTATTCTTTGGTTTGACAGCTGCAATCTCGAGCTCGTCAATTCTTAGCAATCTGAAATAAGGTGATTATAAGCTCAACATATCACTAAGAACTCCTATCATATTCAGTTCAAACAACACAAAACCAGAACGGCTTAAAATCATAAACCGACGGCGTAGCGACTGAAAATCGATAACCGACGAAATACCGAAATCATTTCTAACTTCAAACCATTCGAACATCATATATCATCTGAATTCGTCACCCTAAAAATCATATCAGCTGCTATAATTCTCAATATACATGCTAAAAGTCATAACCAAAACATTCAATCATTTAACTTCGATCCAGTATCGCATATACAATCGATAGAATGCTAAGAATATAACAAAAGCATGAAATCTGATCTTTGCTCAATAACTGATCTCGAAATACATACAAAACAACACAAATTACACGAGATCGAAGCCCTCGTTGCAAGGATTCCAGAACAATTTACGGAATCAAAATCGGATAATCGGAGCAAAAGTTACGACGATTTAAAAATCAAGATTTCAAAAGAACACAAAGGATCTCGACTTTCTTCTTAAAACTTCTGAATTCTCTAATATCATGCACGTGTACATGCTGATTAGACAATATAATCTGATAACTTCAAGCATAATTGCAGTTTAGCCCCTCAATTCTTCATTATTTGCAATTTGGTCCTCGGCCCTCTTTTTAATTCAATTTTAATCCTAAATAATTTAAGAATATTAGAATTTAAATCAAAACTCTAAATATTTCCAAATTAAATATACTCGAATTAAAATTAAATAAATTCGGATTAATAGTAATTAATCCCGGGCCTTACATTTCTCCCCCTCTAAGACATGAGTTCGTCCTCGAATTCATAAGCAGTATAGATATGCAATCTGTATACTCATAAGAATAAAGAATAACTGAAAACTGAATAAGAACTCACATCAGTGAAATAAGTAAGTAAATCTTTGCTTTATATCTTCTTCGACTTCCCACGTTGCTTCTTCAACTCCGTGCCGACTCCATTAAATCTTCACCAATGGAATAGTCTTCATTCGAAGTTGTTTTGTCTTTCTATCGAGAATCTGAATAGGTTGCTCGAAATAGCTAAGAGTGTCATCCAACTCAGCTTCATCAGATTGATTCACATGAGACGTATCAGATATATATTTCCTCAGCATCGATACATGAAAGACATCATGTATTCCAGATAAAGACATAGGAAGAGCGAGTTGATAAGCAAGATTTTCTATCTTCTCGAGAATCTCGTACGGCCCAATATATCGCGGAGATAACTTTCCTCGTTTTCCAAATCGGACTGTGCCTCTGAACGGTGAAATCTTCAAAAACACTTTATCTCCCTGATCAAAAGATAACGGTCGTCGTCGTACATTCGCATATCTGGTTTGTCTGTGTTGTGCTGTTCTCATTCTCTGTTGTATCAGCTTCACTTTCTCAGTCATCTGTCTGATCAAATCTGGCCCTAATTTAGGTACCTCAGAAATATCATCCCAATACATAGGCGATCGACACTTCTTCCCATATAATGCTTCGAATGGTGCCATCTCTATACTCGTCTGATAACTATTGTTATAAGAAAATTCCACAAGTGGTATAGAATCTTGCCATGTAGTACCAAAATCAAGTACTACAGCTCTCAGCATATCCTCAAGCGTCTGAATAGTTCATTCAGATTGACCGTCAGTTTGAGGATGGTAAGCAGTACTCAAACGTAAACACGTACCTAGAGCTTCCTGTAGGCTATGCCAAAAGTGAGAAGTAAACCTCGGATCTCGGTCAAATACAATCGACTTTGGCATACCGTGTAGTCTTACCACTTCTCGAATATAAAGATCCTCCATTTGATCATGACGATAAGTCATTCGGTAAGGAATAAAGCATGCAGATTTTGTCAATCTGTCGATGATCACCCAAACAGCATCGCATCCTCGAGATGATCGTGGCAACTTCATTACAAAGTCCATGGAAATGTGATCCCATTTCCATTCAGGAATCGATAAACTCTGTAATAAGCCACCTGGTTTCTTCCTTTCAGCTTTCACCTGTTGGCAATTTAAACATTTGGATACAAACTCAGTCACGTCAGACTTCATTTGTTTCCACCAGTACTGACTCTTCAAGTCGTTGTACATCTTTCTGCCTCCAGGGTGAACACTGAAGCGACTGTAATGGGCTTCTTTCAAAATAGTCTGTCTCAAGTCTACAATATTGGGAACAACTATTCGGTTATTCACATACAAGATATCATCGTCACTAACCTTGTACTCAGATTGATGTCCTGATCGGATCATTTCAATTGATTTCTGCACATTCTGATCGGCTTTCTGTGCTTATTTGATACGAATCAGCAATTTTGGCTCGGAACTGATTGCATATACTCTCATTCTGTCTCAAATACATACCCAGAAATACAACAATCCTCAATCAAATTAGATACACCTACAGTAGACAAGGATAGAGCACACACCTTTCTACTCAGGGCATCCGCTGCTGCATTAGATTTCCCCGGATAGTATTTGATTTCACAATAAAAATCCTTCAATAAATCAAGCCATCGTCGTTGTCTCATATTCAATTCGGATTGTGAGAACAATACTTCAGACTTTTGTGATCAGAAAAGATTTCAAACTTCTCGCCATATAAGTAATGTCTCCAGATCTTTAATGCAAAGACGATTGCAGCCAATTCAAGATCATGAATCGGATACCTGACTTCATGTGGTTTTAGTTGTCGAGAAGAATAAGCAATAACATGTCCTTTATGCATTAAAATACATCCCAAACCCTGGTGAGAAGCATCACAATAAACAACAAAATCACTAGTACCTGTAGGGATTTTCAAAATCGGCGCTGTAGTCAATATCTTCTTTAGTTCGATAAAACTCCTTTCACACGCAGACCAAATAAATGATGCATTCTTCTGTGTAAGCTATGTAATAGACTTCGCTATCGATGAAAAATCTCGAATGAATCGACGGTAATAACCAGCTAAGCCCATAAAACTTCGAATTTCTGGCACAGATATCGGTCTTTTCCAATTAATCACAGCTTCAACTTTACTCGGATCAACCGAAATGCTATCTCCTGAAATTATATGACCAAGAAAAACAACTCTCTGCAACCAAAATTCACATTTGGATAACTTGGCATACAATTTCTCTTCTCTTAATGTTCTCAGTACAATTCGAAGATGATCAGCATGTTCACACAAATTCTTAGAGTATATCAAAATATCATCGATAAAGATAATCACAAAGTCATCTAAATATCTTTGAAATAATCTATTCATCAATCCCATAAAAACTGCTGGTGCATTCGTTAGACTAAAAGGCATGACTATGAATTCATAATGGCCATACCTGGTTCTAAATGCATTCTTAGGAATATCCTCGTCTCTAACCCTCAACTGATGATAACCGGATCGTAGATCAATCTTCGAATATACCGACGATCCCTGCAATTGATCAAATAAATCATCGATACGAGGTAAAGGATAACGATTCTTTACCGTTTCTTTGTTCAATTGTCGGTAGTCAATACATAATCTCGTCGATCCGTCTTTCTTTCTAACAAATAATACTGGAGCACCCCATGGGGATACACTCGGTCTGATATATCATTTGGCCAACAAATCTTCAAGTTGGTCTTTTAGTTCTTTCAGTTCAATCGGTGTCATTCGGTAAGGTGCTTTCGATATCGGCTGTGTACCTGGCATCAATTCAATATTGAAGTCTACCTCTCTGAATGGTGGCAATCCCGGAATCTCATCAGGGAATACATCTGCAAACTCATTCACCACTGGTAGATCAGTCAATTTCGGACTAGTCTTCAACACATCAACTGCATAGATCAAAAATTCTTCTGCTCCCTTCTGTAACAAATCAGTCATAGCAATAACAGATATCAAGGGAATTTTAGATCTAGCACCCTTACCATAAAATTTCCATTCGTCAGCCATCACTGGTCTGAACCTCACTATCTTCTGAAAACAGTCAACTGGTGCTCTGTACTTGGTTAGCATATCAATACCAATTATACAGTCAAAATCATACAAACCAAGAACGATACAGTCAAGCTCAACTTCATTACCTTCGTACTGTAGTACACAGTTTCTAACAGACTTCACTGATACTATACCTTTTCCCAACGGTGAAGATATAGACACTACAGTAGTTAATGACTCAACAGGCAATGAATACAACGTAACAAATTGTTCAGAAATGAAGGTATGCGACGCACCAGTATCGAATAAGAAATAGGCAGGATAACCATAAAGAGAACAGTTACCTGCAATCACATCATCAGGCGCCGCTTGTGCTTGCTCCTCAGTCAATGCAAACACCCTAGCCTGCTGCCTTGGAGGTTGATTCATTGACTGACCTCCTCCTCCTCCTGCTCTACCCTGTGCTGCTGGTTGTGGCTGAAATGAATGCGCAGAAGATCCTGATTGAACCACTAGTCTCTATGATCCAGTACCCTGTGCACCTCCAGAACCATGCTGTGGGCAGACTCGTGCAAAATGACTTGTCTGATTGCAAATGTGAAAAGTACCAAAAACTCCTCGGCATTGTTCACTGGTATGTCGACCTTCACGTTTGGTACAATAAACATCAGACCTCTGTCCAGCTCTAGACTGTCGGGAACTACCTGAACTAGAAGAGCTACTACCACCTGATCTCTTAAACTGTTTGCTCCTATCCTTGAAGAAACTTTTCTTTCCACTACTGCTACCTCCAGCTTAAAATCGAGGTGGCGGTGGAATCTGTGGCTGTTCTTGTGGTTGCTTCATAGGTTGGGGAACAAACTAAGCTCCTCTTTGTTTTAGTATTCCTGCTTCTGCACCCTTTGCACGATTCAGAGCATCAGCAAAGGTATTCGGTCTTCCCGAATGGACAAGAGTGAACACATCAGGATTCAAGCCATTGATGAATTGATCGGCTTGAGCTTCATCAACAGCAATATGTGGAGCAAACTTCAACAAGCTAGTAAACTTTGCAACATATTCCTCGATATTTAACTGTCCCTGTTGCAAACTTGCAAACTCTGCTCCTTTGTCCTTTCGATAAGAAATAGGAAAGAATCGTTGATAGAAAGCAGTTCGAAATACAGACCAGGTAATAACAGTACCTTGATTTTCCAACGCTCTCTTCGTCGCTATCCACCAACTCTTGGCAATGCCATGCAATTGATGAATCACCAATCTCACACGACGATCATCGGTATAATCAAGGGACTCGAATAACTGCTCAATATCTTCCAGCCAATTCTCGCAATCCATGGAATTCTCCGTTCCTTGCAATTTCGGTGGTTTGAATGACTGGAATCGTTTCAGAAGTTTCTCCATCGGATTAGCATCACTAAACTCATCAGTAGAAGTACTACCCTGTCCATGTTCAGTTGCTGTCACTGAGACATGTGCAACATTTGTCTGTTCTGGTTCATTCACTGCCAATGTCTGTCTAACTCTCGGTGCTGGTTGGGGAGGCATATCTGATAATCAAACAGATTAGTGTACAGTTCAATCTCAGATAGAACAAGTCTGTTTCAGTCCACAATGCCTTCTCAAAAGATCGAATCTGATTCAGTCTTAGTCATTCATGCTTCCAATCATATCAGATAACAGATAGCATGCAATTCTTAAAGCTGTAAAACAAGTCAGATAATAAACATGCTTCAAGAATAACTAAATCAGAATAAAAGACTCGATCTACCCCGCTCATCTATTCTCAGTCCAAGAAACTTATGCTCTGATACCACCTGTTGTGGGGCCTCGGGTTGCTAATCTCAAATTTTAAGGGGCAATTAATGAATAAGCATCATTAATATAATAAGGAAAGAATAAGGATCAAGAAATATTTTTTTTTTTTTAAAAAGGGGGTGGGCACGGGCGGTCAAAAACTACCGCCCGGGCGCCCCTGTTTTTTTCCAAAACAGTAGGCTGAGCTCCAGGCTGCGCTCGGGCGGTAGTTTTATGCCGCATGGGCGCATCCTGGGCAGAAAACCTGCTCTGTTCTTTTGTCAGCAACATTGATCCTTTCAATCGATTCCAATCCATCAAATTCGACCCAAAACATGATATATAAGGTCCAAATCATGCATATAAACATAAACAAGGTCTCAAGCATCTATACATGCATTTGTTACATCGAACAAGTATCTAAATAATAATAAACGACATAAACTATCTCAAGTTCATACATGCATTCTAAAACCAACAAGTTCTAAGGTTCTTGACGCTTTTAGATCTTAAGACTTCATCTACAACCCGAGTCCTCATGTGCTAGACTCTCTCCCAGCTGTCAATGACGTCGATGACCAGCTTCTGCCCTCTCTGTTGTTATGCACACATACAAAACAAGACAACAGCCGGATAAACTCCGGTGAGAATACAATCTCAGTATAACCAACATAAAGAAAGCGTTAAATAAAACATATCGACTCTATTTAAACTTGACTCAACAAATAGAGTAATTAATGCCTCTATCGGTCGACCGGAAATTGATTCATTTATCTTCATTGCCATCAAGATTTGTAACCGATCTTGATATGGATATCCATCTATCGTAGCCATTCTGGGCTAGAAAATAAGGTTAACAGCAACCTTGGCATAGAATCAATTCATTATAGCATCGTATCAACTCAAATTCAAAGATCCACTACCTGAGATGGATCGACAACATCAAAATCATAATCAAAACATATCAAGTATGTGATTTTTGCGGGCCAACTCAAGAATAGTCGTTCTTGAGTTTCAAAGTCCCTAACTTGCGATGTCGTCATTATACCTTCTCGTTTAGTCTTGGTTCTTGAAGCTTCAAATCTGAAACATAATAACAAGAACACATATATCAATTCTAATCAACCTCAGAAACAAATCTGCTCAAGTTCCATCCTCAAGAACAACTTCAAACCTCAACAACTATTCTTTGGTTTGACAACTGCAATCTCGAGCTCGTCAATTCTTAGCAATCTGAAATAAGGTGATTATAAGCTCAACATATCACTAAGAACTCTTATCATATTCAGTTCAAACAACACAAAACCAAAACGGCTTAAAATCATAAACCGACGGCGTAGCGACTGAAAATCGGTAACCGACGAAATATCGAAATCATTTCTAACTTAAAACCATTCGAACATCATATATCAGCTGAATTCATCACCCTAAAAATCATATTAGCTGCTATAATTCTCAATATACATGCTAGAAGTCATAACCAAAACATTCAATCATTTAACTTCGATCCAGTATCGCATATACAATCGATAGAATGCTAAGAATATAACAAAAGCATAAAATCTGATCTCTGCTCAATAACTGATCTCAAAATCCATATAAAACAACACAAAACTTACATGAGATCGAAGCCGTCATCTCAAGGATTCCAGAACAATTTACAAAATCGAAATAGGATAACCGGAGCAAAAGTTACGACGATTTGAAAATCAAGATTTCAAAAGAACACAAAGGATCTCGACTTCTGCTTAAAACTTCTGAATTATCTAATATCATGCACGTGTACATGCTGATTAGACAATATAATCTGATAACTTCAAGCATAATTGCAGTTTAGCCTCTCAATTCTTCATTATTTGCAATTTGGTCCTCGGCCCTCTTTTTAATTCAATTTCAATCCTAAATAATTTAAGAATATTAGAATTTAAATCGAAACTCTAAATATTCCAAAATTAAATATACTCGGATTAAAATTAAATAAATTCGAATTAATAGTAATTAATCCCGGGCCTTACACCAATTCAAGTAATGCCTAAAAAGGGAGGGATGACTGTAATTGAAAATGCAAATAATGAATTGATCCCTACTAGAATTGTTACGGGGTGGCGGGTTTGTATTGATTATAGGAAACTGAATGATGTCACCTGTAAGGATCACTTCCCCTTTTCCTTTATTGATCAGATGGTTGAGAGACTTGCTGGGCATGCGTTTTATTGTTTTTTGAACGGTTATTTTGGATATATGAAAATTCCTATAGCACCTGAGGACCAACATAAAACCACTTTTACTTGTCCTTATGGTACTTTTGCTTATAAACGAATGTCGTTCGGTCTTTGTAATGCCCCTGCCACTTTTCAGCGGTGTATGATGGCTATCTTTCATGATATGGTCTAAAAGTTTATAGAAGTGTTTATGGATGATTTTTATGTGGTTGGATCATCATTTGATGCATGTTTATTAAATCTGAAAAAGGTGTTGCAGAGATGTGAGGAGAGCAATCTTGTGTTGAATTGGGAAAAATGCCACTTCATGGTGAAAGAGGGCATTGTTTTAGGACATAAGGTGTCTGAGGTAGGTGTGGAGGTGGACAGAGCAAAACTTGAAGTAATTGAAAAACTTCCACCTCCCACGAATTTGAAAGGAATTTGAAGTTTTCTTGGGCATGCGGGTTTCTATAGGAGATTTATTAAAGATTTTTCTTCTATTGCTAAACCCCTTACTAATATGTTAATCAAAGAGGTGCCTTTTAATTTTTCTGTTGAGTGCTTGCAGGCCTTTCAGATTTTAAAACAGAAATTAACAACGGCACCAGTGATAGTAGCGCCTGATTGGAATTTGCCGTTTGAGTTGATGTGTGACGCCAGTGACACTGCATTGGGAGCCGTGCTAGGACAAAAGAGGGACAAAGTACTTCATGTGATTTACTACGCCAGTATCACCCTATCAGCCGCCCAACTGAATTATGCAACCACTGAAAAAGAACTTCTCGTAGTCTTGTTTGCCTTGGATAAATTCAGGTCTTATTTGGTGGGAAGCAAAGTCATAGTTCACACGGATCACTCGGCATTGAAGTATTTGATGATCAAGAAGGATGCTAAACCCAGGTTAATTTGTTGGGTTTTATTGTTGCAAGAGTTTGATTTGAAAATTGTTGACAGGAAGGGCGCGGAGAATCAAGTTGCAGACCACCTTTCACGCTTGGAAAATCAAGGAGCTGAAACGCAAATAATTCATGATGATTTTCCAGATGAGCAGTTGTTTGAGGTAACGAAATTACCATGGTATGCAGACATAGTAAATTACCTCTCAAGTAAGTTTCTTCCCTCGCATTTAACTTATCAACAGAAAAAGAAATTTTTCTCTGAGTTGAAATATTTTTTGTGGGAAGACCCTTTTCTGTTTAAGATAAGTGCAGATGGTATAATTCGTAGGTGTATTCCAGCGGAGGAGGTAAGTCCTATACTCTCACACTGTCACACAGGTCCGACTGGAGGTCACTTCGGCGCGGGTCGTACCGCCGCTAAAGTACTTCAGTAGGGATTTTATTGGCCTTCATTGTTTAAGGATGCATATACCTATGTGCTTGCTTGTGATGCTTGTCAGAAATTTGGTAATATTTCTAGGAGACACGAGATTCCCCTAAATAATATTCTTGTTTGTGAAGTTTTTGATGTATGGGGTATAGATTTCATGGGACCGTTTTCTGTGTCTGAAGGAAACAAATATATTTTGGTTGCGGTCAATTATGTGTCTAAATGGGTTGAAGCACTGGCATGTAGGACGAATGACTCTAGGGTGGTTGTGAAATTTTTGAAAAAATTCATATTTTCTAGATATGATACCCCTAGAGCCATAATTAGTGATGGAGGAACCCACTTTTGCAATCAGCAATTTGATAAGCTTTTGACAAAGTATGGGGTCACTCACAAGGTGTCAACACCTTATCACCCCCGGACTAGTGGGAAAGTTGAGATTTCTAATAGGGAGTTGAAAAGAATTTTGGAAAAAACTGTGAATTCAAACAGGAAAGAGTGATCGAATAATTAGATGATGTGTTATGGGCCTATCGAACTGCTTTTAAAACACCTATAGGAACTTCTCCCTTTAGGTTGTTATATGGCAAAGCATGTCATCTTCCTGTTGAACTTGAGCATAAAGCACTATGGGCTACTAAATTTTTGAATTTTTATGTGCATGCTACAGGTGAAGAACGTTTGCTACAGTTGAATGAACTTGAAGAGCTTAGGTTTGATGCTTATGAAAATGCCAGAATTTACAAAGAGAAGACCAAGAAATGGCATGATCAGCGCATTGTCTCACGTGAATTCAAGGTAGGACAAACTGTTTTATTATATAATTCACGTTTGAAGCTCATGCCAGGAAAGCTACGTTCGAGATGGTCAGGACCATTCACTATCAAGCAAGTAATGTCGTATGGTACGGTAGAAATTTATAGTCCTACCACAGGAACATTCAAAGTTAACGGGCAAAGGATAAAAGTTTATCGAGGTGGTGTCGTGGATCAAACACAGACCACCGTCGACTTGACAGACCCAACAAATTAAAAAGAGAGGTATAGTCGGGCTATAGACTATAAATTTAGCGCTGTCTGGGAGGCAACCCAGTATTCTTTTCCCTTATCTTTTTGGTTTTGGTCATTTTTTACATTTAAGTTAATTTGTGAAGTTTTTGTGTTTTTTTCGAAAATTTTTGAAAAACAAAAATAAAAATTTTTTTTCCTTTCTCTCGCTCGAGCGAGCATCTCATCTCGCTCGAGCGAGAGCCTCTCTGTTTAAGGATGTATTTTGCTTAATTTGGGCTCGCTCGAGCAAGAAGCGTTCTGGCCCCGACATTATTTTGGGCTCGCTCGAGCGAGCGGGTCTCTTGCGGAATAAATCGGGACGGCCTGTTATTCTCTCTCTCACTTCATCTCTACAATTTCTGAGAACCCTAAAGCCCCAAATTACTCCTAATTTGATCTCATAAAATTGCAGGCTAAATTCATCACCTCTCGCCGGAAGTTCGTTCTCCTCCATACCAAAACCGCCTGTCCTCTGTTCTCCTCCATGCCGGATGTCTCCTTTGCGCCGCCCTCTGTTACCCAGTCAGTTTCTCTCCTCCGTTCTTCTCTATGCCGGAAGTTCATTTGCCGCCTCTCCACCGATTCCGCCACCTCTTGCCGGAAGTTGCTTAGTCTATTTTCAATTTGATGGGTCCTAAAAAAGCACGATTGGATGGCGCCTCTACATCCCAGCGAGCTCCGGCATCTTCATCTTCCTCGGGCATCGCCGAAAAATTTGTTAATGTCGCTGCAAAAGAAAGGTACGACCGGGCTAAACTGAATCGCACCCCTATTCCTGAGAGGGGTGTCAAATTAACTCATAGGGACAGTGGTGTTGCGATTGATATAATGAATAGGAATTGGGAATTTTTTCGCCAACAACCAAAGGCGGCGGTTGTGCCTTTAGTTAGAGAGTTTTATGCTAATGCTGCTGAAAGAGAGGATGGTAAAGCCTATGTTAGAGGGAAAATAGTTTATTTTGATGAACATGCCTTGAATGCTTTACTTCAAACTCCTGCTGTTGATGATAGTTTCTATCAGAGTTTGAAGGTCGACCCCGACTATAAGGAAATTCTGGAGAAATTGTGCTATGAAGGGGCGGATTGACATGACCCGGTTGCATTTTTACATTTTCCTGATAAATATTTGTTGTTGGATGAGGCCACTTGGTTCGCATTTGCTGCCAAACGTTTGATGCCTATATCTCATACGAGCAGTGTGAACATGACAACTGCCATTCTGTTGTATGCCTTGAGTTTGGAGTGCCCGATCAATGTCGGTCGGCTTATTCATAGTGAAATTCGTTGCTCCATCTATACGTCATCTTCCTTGGGCCTTTTCTTTCCCAGCATTATTTCAGAGTTATGCCTGCAGGCTGGGGTCCAAGTTCGAGCCGACGAGTAATGGCAGCAGCCACGACAGCCCGTTGACGCTGCACTTGTTGCGAAGAAAAAAGCGAAGAGGAAGAAGAACTTTCCTCGGGCAGGACACGCGAGTTCTAGTTCTGTTCCTGCACCTCCACCACGACATCCCTGTCGTAGACCATTTCCGGAGGCCATTCATGAGCTCACTGCTTTCGCTCATGTTCAGAATGATTTTATGGCAGCTGCGACCGCAAATTTTTAGAGGATGGATGCTCTTCTCTATGGCATTACTACACATTTGAGGCTTGACACCTCGTCTATTCCTAATGATGTGCCATACCCGCCTCCGTTCCATTTTTAGTACGCTGCTCCGGACCCATCATTTCAGGATCCACCATTCCAGCACCCGCCTGCACCACAGGATGCTTCTGTTCCACAGCCTCCTCCAGAACATGAGGAGGATCCCGACGCTTTTGCATCGCAGTAGACCAGGGTAGTTCCTTTTTATGTTTTGTGTATTGTGTTTTCAGTTTTGTCCTTTGCATTTGTTTGTGTGTTTTTCTGCATTTCTGAGGCATTGAGGGCAATGCTTTAGATAAGTATGGGGGGTGTTTAGTTTAGTGTTTCGTGTTCATCCTGTTTGCATTCATCTTGTTTGTTAGTTTCATCAAGTTCGTATTCATCGCATGTCATTGTGTGTTTTTGTGTTGAGTCAAGAAAGAATTGGATAGCATGGACAATAATGAGAGCTTTGTTTTGAAACTGTAATCAATTACCATTTTCCTGTCTGACCAATTTGAACTGGTGAAACCAATTAGATGAATGATCTCTGATATACTCTGTGACTTGTGCTAGAATCTGAGTTTGAAAAGTGCAAACATAGAGATGATTGAGGCGTTGTTGGGATTTTTGGGCCTAATTTTCTTTGAATTAATTATCTCTAGTTGCCCTTTTGAGCCTACACTTATATGAGTACATGAGGTACATTTTCACTATTTGTTGATGATCATCATTCACTGTTGATGATTGTTTGTTTCTGAACTGATTGAATTTGTATGAGTTGATGGTGAATTGAAATGTGTCTAGAACTAGTTCGAACACTCTTCGAGGCGCAATACGGGCAAAACTGTTATTAGAGATGATTTAGGCAATTTTTCTGTGAATCATTTGAGCCTTTCAAGCTACCCATTGATACATTCTATCTCTAGTACCTTATTTGAGCTTTAATGAAATCGAATGGCATGCGTGAAAACGTGTGGTAAACCTCCATTTGTCATCTTTTCACGGACCTACATTCACTACTATATACTAACTTAAACACTAATTCCCACCTTAAAAGAAGTAAATTGAATGTGTAAATGGTATATCCTCCTGCGTTTGAATTTGAAGAGGGGAATGATGTGAAAAATCAAATAGAGAAAAAAAAAGTAGTGGTGAAAAAGAAAAAAAAAAGAAGAAAATTCATAGCATGGGTTGAAAAGGGAAATCTGAAAATATGTGAATCAATGGTTTGATGAGGTGATTTGAAATGAAACAAAAAAAAATAGGTGAATAATAATGGTGTAGTCATAATTTACTCCTTACTTTGAACTGTTATCCTTCATTTGTAGCCATAAGCCTGGCCTAACATTACAAGCTTATTAAGTCCTCTTGACCGAGTCACAGTTGCCCAATATACTAGTGAAGAAGAGTTGTGAGAATTTAGCATATGGACTGTTGATAGACACTGTTGATGAGTATGAATGTTAATCAATACATGCACGCACTATTTTTCTTTGTATTAAACTAATTGCGAGTGTGTTCATATCATCTGTTTGAGCCCCTTGTTAACTTAAAATTCCTCATGATGTATGACTGTGTGGATTGGATTTGGATGAAGGTACTTTGAAACATGAGTTGAAGATATTATAAGTTTATGCGGTGAACTAGTTTATTTATAAACTTTTACGTGTTTGTAGGCTTGATGTGATTGGATTGGATTTGAATTGTTTTTGAAAAAAAATTTATTGCTGAGGCCATTGCTCCATATTATTTCTTGATTCTTGTTTGTGTGTTTGTTTAGTCTTGCTCGAGGGCGAGCAAGGTTTAAGTATGGGGGAATTGTTAACTGTGTTTCATATGCATATTTTTTGTGTTAGTTTTGCATGCATTCATATGTTTTCGTTGTTGTTTTATTTAGTTTTAGCATGTTTAATTCATTTATTTGCATAATACTCTTTCGGGTTTGTTTTGTAGGGAAACTTGGCAATATTTTGATTTTTGGACAGAGCATCACTCGCTCGAGCGAAGGGGTATTCTCGCTCGAGCGAGCTCGAGATTGTAAGTTTTTTCCAGAGGAGTGCAGTGCTCGCTCGAGCGAGAGGCAATACCCGCTCGAGCGAGCTAGACGGGACACAAAAGATTTCGAGACAGAACGTCGCTCTCTCTAGCGAGACACTATGCTCGCTCGAGTGAGCGAGATGTTGAATTTTATCTTCCGGGCAGAAGACTGCTCGCTCGAGCGAGCGACGCGTACAAAGTTTTTTAAAAGGGAAATTCTTGCTCGTGAAGGATATTGTCTTTTGAAGACCCTTGGACATATAAATACCAATTTCATCATCAGAATAAGGGTTACACAACATATTGGAAGGCAAGAGGCGGCTATCATCACCATCTCAATTCTTCTTCTTCTTTTCATTTTATTTTAGATTGATGTTTGGAATTAAAAACTGTTGTTCTTAAATTATGTCGAACTTTGAGTAGTTTTCTTTTTCGATCAAGGCCACGTGATTGGGCCAGATAATTTATGTATAAAATTCGTTTGTTTATTTGAGATTTTCATACTTGATTTGAATTTATTGTTTATTAAATTCATATTTGTCTTATGAATTTCCTGGCCAGTTATTTGCTTGCATGTTAATTGATTCCAATTCGACGGAGGAGGTTTCGATTTTGATCGCTTCAATAATCAACATAGCGTAAAACTGACTAGAAATAGAATTCGGTTTCATTATGCGGTTTAGGTGTTTATTGAATTTTCACAGTTATTAATGCTTTCGAATTTGATTAGAATTACGAAAGATTGGTTCATCAATATTCGAATAGGTTCGATTGTTCTAGAAATAGTCCTTCGAACAAATTAGGAAAATTCCTGTTAATGAAAATTAAGTATGATTTTTTAGATTGATTGCTTGTTACATGAATTGTCTGGTACCTACGTGTGTCCTTGATCGAGTTTTTCCCAAATTTGATTTTAATCCAAAATTTTCCAGCTGAGTTTTAATTAATTTAATTTCAACTGCAATTTTTATTCATAGTTTAAAATCTGAAATCGTTATTTTTGATTAGTCTAGATTAAGCAGAAATAAGTATATTTTGGTAGTCATAATTATAAAGTCCCTGTGGGTTCGACATCTGGACCTTTGTCCATTATATTATAATTTGACCTGGTGCGCTTGCCAGTTGATTTTTAATCACACCGATTTAGCCGTTCAGGGTCTGACCCCTGTTTTTATTTTTTGTCGTGGTTGTTTTTGATGCCATGACAGGATTTACAGGGACTTCTGACGCGTATGTTGGAGCGTCAGGTAGCAGCTCCTAGTGACGGCTTGTAGTTGTTGTGTTCCCAGATATACTTATATGTATTTTGTCTGGTTTGGTATTCTGCCGGGGAGATGCCCCGAGTAGTTGTATTATATACTTTGTTGTTGGTTTGATTTGGATTTGGAGTGATCGATCCTTGCCGACTCTGCTTGTGTTTAGTCCTGGCCAGTGCGGCTGTAGGATTTATGTTTGTTGAATGTGACTCTATTTTCGAGTGTATAATGTTGTGTTGTGTTGTTTGGATTTTTTGGGATGTCCTATTTACGGGGAGGTCATGCGAAATTTTTGTAGGCCCAAAAATGAAAATTTTTACTCGTTTTCGCTGTTTACAATAATTAATCCTGGTTGTTTGGTCATTAAACATTAATCAGGAGCACGGGCCCTCACATCGTGCCTAGCTTTTCAAAAACATAAACATCGAACCTCGAACATAGTACAACCGGACCCATACACAGACCTAAGCAAGGGGTCCATGCATGAACAAATTCTGAACAACACAAAATGCGAAAGTACAGGGACCCTTACCCGGACCTAAGCACGAGGTCCGTGCCCTGTAAATTTTCTGAAGAAAAAAAAAATACTTCTGCAGCAGATCATGCAACTCCCAAACCATCTCAATTACTCAAATCTCAATATACAACATGCATAAATCCAATACATGATATTTCTAAGTTGTACAATAATCGAACTAGTAGAACATGCATCCAATCTAAGTTCTACAAATCAAAATACAACGAGTACAACGAGTTCGAATACAAGTTCAAAAATACAATAAGGACTTCTAAACCAAGTTCTCACTTCTATCATTCCCAACTTGATCTAGTCATACTGCCTCTGACTCGAACCTGTCCCACATGTTGCCAAGTACACATACAAAAACAAGACAACGGTCGGATAATCTGGTGAGAATAACATTCTCAGTAAAAGAGACATAACAAGTAATCCACGTAATATATCGAATCCTAATATGCGGATCAACGAGACAAGTAATTCAAGTAGTATAACAACAACTCAATTCGAAATGCAATGCATGTCTCCGGGGTTTGAGATTGTCTAAAATCAGACAATCAAAGGGAATTTTGTTACTTCGATTTGGTATCCCGAGGCCAAGATATCACCACAACTCACCGACTCTTCCGATCGAGGTGAATGCGGCATATCTCGCTCCTCTAGACTTTGGAGCATCTATAAGGAGTATTCAGACTTTGGGAGACGTCAACAACCCATGCACTCGCTTATAGTCCCATAAACGTCTAATTCGGTGTGTAATCAAGTAATTCGGCTCAAGATGAATGCATATGAAAAATCGAAATGCATTCAAATAATTCAACTAATGCATGAAATCAAACAAAACAAGTAATCATGCATGTATGTGATTTAGGGACTCGAGATTTACTCTGAACTCGAGTATTTTCCCATTTTCGATTCGATGTCGTCTATTACCTTTTCTTCAATTTGAAGTAGCTTCCAATCTCGACCAAAATTCTTTTTCCTATCTGACTTCGGATAAATAATCTATGCTAGCTCAAGCACGTTATATCCAGAAATCATCAAATTCTAACGGCATCCAAAAATTTACATATAGTCGATCGAAAAAAAACTTACGATATAACGGAGCCTTCTAAGTCGTGATTGCAAATATGTCTTCGGATTGAATTTCTATCGGATGGATCGAGCACGAAATGAAATCTGAAAGCTTGGAGGAGCTTTAATGGTGGAGTCGGCGTGAAGGAGGGAGGAGAAGGAGAGAAAGATGGTGACTCACACGCCTTTTCCCCTTTATATCAAGTCAAAGTAGCCAATTCGAACTTTGGCCCCTGAATTCCTCAAAAATTGCAATTCAGTCCCTTATCGAATATCAATTAAATCCTCAAATTTCTTAATCTCTGATTATCAATCTTAATCTCCTAAAATCTCGATTAGGCTAATTTTGGGGCGTTACAATTCTCCCCCTCTAAGAACTGATTTCGTCCTCAAAATCGAATACGGTTCAATCTCATAAGAAAGAGATAGAAACAAAAGACTTCAATAAGAATTCACCTCTTAGAAATAATTCTGGAAATTGGTGCTTCCTATTGAAATCTGTCTCTCAAACCGCTTTTTTAAACCCTATCGGCTCAAGTGCACTGTCACAACTGAATCGGGTTGTTTCGGAGCTACTTCTCTTTTCGATCAAAATCGGAATCGGTCGTTTCAAAGTAATTCGGCGACTCATCAAATTCGGTTCCATCGGTCAAAGAACATAAGAAAGATTCGAGTTGTTACTTTAGCAACAAAGAGATGACATAACGTCGTGAATACTAAAAGAGAGATGGAGCAAGAGAAAATCTATAGACAAGATTGCCTATATTTCCAGAATCTAGAAGAATTGATCAATTTCGGAGACAACTTTTCTCTTTCTCATACCTCACAAAGCCTCTGAGAGGAGAAATCCTCAGAAATATTCGGTCTCCCTGATCAAAATACAGAGGTCTGCTCGTAAATTCGAATAATTCGTCTATCTATTCCAAGTCGTCTTCACTCTTGACAGAAAATCTTCATATGTCTATCTAAACCTCGAAACATGTCTGGTCCCAATTCAGGGAACCCAGAAAATCATTTCAATACAATCAAGATTTTTATCTCTTCTCATACAACGCTTCAAAAGGTGTCATCAAGATACTCGTCTGATCGCTGTCATTGTACAAAATCTCCACAAAACTCGAGAATTCTGCCAACTAGTGCTAAAGTCGAGCACTAAAATTGAAGGCATAACCTCTAAAGTCTGAATTGCCCGCTCTGGCTATCCGTCATTCTGCGAATTAAAGTTGTACTCAGATGTAATCGAATAACAAGACCTCTTGAAACTGAGTCAAAATTCGAATAGTGAAACAAGAATCTCGATCTGAAATGATTGACTTCGACAGACCAAACAATATGACCACCTCTCGGACGAAATATCGGCCATCTGATCGTGTTAGAAAGTCATTCTGCACGGAATGCAGTAGCAGATTCCATCAATCTGTCAATCATACTCAGGTAGCATCTCAATCTCAGACTGATCGTAGCTTCGGGACAGCATCCATCGAAAAGTAAACCCATTTCCATTCTAAACAGATAACTGTACATTAGACAATCAGTTGCTCTCTCTCTGTTGTCTCTTGTCGACAGTACAAAACATCGGGACACAATCTCATAACACCGCTATTTTCTGATTCCACTAGGACTGGTTTATCATATCGAAATACTACTTCAATCATCTATAAAAATACTGAAATGACTTATATGCACCTCTCACAAGATTCTCTGTCTCATTTCAGAAACATCTAGCACAACAGTACAATTACTCACAAATATGGCATCAACCCTGACCTGAAGCTCAGACAGTTTCCTGTTCTAATTTCTCTTCATCGAACTCTGAAAATTGAATCAGATTTATAAGCGTTCTCGATCTTCTCAATCAACTCTGGTTTGGCTCGAATGAAATAATTCTGATAGACTTCTTATCTGCTTCAAATTATAAGTCAGACGTGCAGTAATCATTGCTTCAAAAGAGAAATATCGATAGTAGATAAAATAGAGAACATATCTTCATCTCAAAACATCAGCTGTTGCATCCAAATTCCTCGAATAGAATGGATTTCACAGTCAGAAATCATTCAGCATATCTAATCATTTCTTTTGTCTCATAATCAATACAGACGGAGAAACAATACTTCAATTTCAAAGATCAGAAAAGATTTCATAAATTTCCTTATAAAGAAAATGACGCGAGATCTTCCAATCAATAAGATCACCGCGAGCTCAAATTCAGAACCACACATTGAGTCTCGAGTGTCTTCAGCTGCCTCAATGCCTAAGCTATTGCGTGATTCCTCTGGAAAAAAAAATATCCCAAATCTCGATAAGAAAAAGTAATGCACTGAAGATAATCAGTAAGAAAGGAATAAAGAATACTAAAAATCTGATCAATCACTTCTTCAAGTCAATAAGAACTGGTCTCATACAATTCATACAGAAGGCACATTTTGCTGAGTAATCGGCTTCACAAGAATAAGAATCTCTCGAAGAATCTTCTATAGAACTCATAAAACCCAAAATCTTCAACTTCAGGTACAGATATCTGTCTAGATCAATTCATACCAGCTTCAGTCTTGAGGTCATCAATTGAAATTCTATCACTAGATAATATGATAGAGGAAAGACAACTCGATTCAATCAGAGTTCAGAAGTCGATAGAATAGCATACAACTGCTAGGCACACAAATCTGTACGACGATCCTCGAATGCTCTTCATGATCAGTACGATTCTCGTTCCAAAAGGACAAGAAGATCATCGATAAGAATAGTTATGAATTCAACTAAATACCTCTGAAAGATTCAGTTCCTAACATTCATAAATACTACAGGAGCATTTGTCAATTCAAACAGCATGACAAAATTCAAAACGGCCATACCTCGTCCTGAATGCGTTCTAAGGAACATTTTCCTCTCAATTCTGAGCTGATGTTGTCTGATCTCAAGTCGATGCTGAATCTAACCTCGTGAATCGGAGGCAAATCGGGAATCTCATCCGAAACAACGTCAGCAAACTCTAAACCTTGGGTACATCAACAAATACGGGCTGAATTCCATGAAAACAACTGTAAATATCGAGAATCCTTCTGCACCTCTCTGCAACAAACGGTCATTCGACAGAACAAAAATCAAAGAATCCTTGAATCAAGAATTCTTACCAAAAGATTTCCAATCATCTATCAATTCGGATCTGAATCTGACAACTCTCTTAAAACCTCTCACAGTTGCCTTGTACTTAGTTAAGCAGGTATATAGACAAAATAATCAAAATTTGATAACTTAAGTACTAATCTGCCCAGTTCAATCTTATTCCCCTCAAATCGAAGTTCAAAATTTCGGACTAACCTCGAAGAAAACCATTCCTCCTCTTAAAAGCAAAGAATAGCAACAACAGTAATCAAAAGCTCAGCAGACATAGTTGCATCATAATAAATTCCTCAATAAGAAAGTAAGGAACTCACTAGTATCTATCAGTATAAGAGCATAAAACAAAAATCAAACAGTTACCTGCTAAGTCATCGTCAAGTGAAACCTGAGTCTAAAAATACTCAAAGAGCAAGGGCTAAGGCCT
This sequence comes from Henckelia pumila, assembly GCF_033568475.1. Classification (NCBI taxonomy): domain Eukaryota; kingdom Viridiplantae; phylum Streptophyta; class Magnoliopsida; order Lamiales; family Gesneriaceae; genus Henckelia; species Henckelia pumila. Next base: position 162,463,673 of record NC_133122.1, read on the forward strand.
GTTGCCTCGGAGGTTGATTCACGTTCGGATAATCTCCTAGTTGATTCTGATGATGCGGCTGAAACGAGTGAACACTCTGAGATTGCTCAGTACCTCGTTGAGGACACATTCTAGCGAAATGTCTGGTCTGATGACAGACATTACAGCTTCCTCGGATTCCATGAAAGAGTTCACTGAGGTGTCGACCTCCACAACTACTGCAAGTTACACCTGAAGTTCCCTTACTCCTTCCTGAGCCAAACTATTTCGAATCGCCGGAACTAGAAGAACTACTCCCAGACTTCTTGAATTGTTTTTCCTTTGCTTGAAGATGATCTCTTAAGTTACTCCCTCTATATTCGGTCGAATGATGAAACGGAATCTGTTGAAGAAATTTGGATTTAAACAGACTCCAAGAGATGATCGTACCTTGATTCTCTAATGATTTCTTCTTCGAAATCCACCAACTTTTCGTCATACCTTGAATTTGATACATCACTAATCGGATTCGACGGTCATCAGTGTAGCCCAGAGAATCAAATAACTGATCGATTTCCTTTAACCAGCCTTCACATCCAACGGCATTTTCAGTACTCTTCAGAGTAGGTGGGTTAAACGACTGAAACCTCATCAGTAACGATTCCATCGGTGTCGGAGTGACATCCATCTGATCAGTCACGGTACTACTCCATTCAATCGGGGTTCGCTTCTGATTGATTCAAGTTCAATATTCATCGAGGAAATATATCTCATATTCAAGAGAATTAGGGCACAAATATCTCAATTTCAATAATCTCGTGTCCATAATCTCTTTTCAAAATTCATTCAATCTCCAAAAGTATTCGAATCCGCATTTCTAATATAACATGCTTTATTATTTAAACAAATAATCATGCTTCGTAATTTAAATCACAAAATCATGTAATTCAAATAATTTCCAAGTAATAAAGCATGCTTTTATGGAATTCAAATAATCAATAAAGAATTCAATCACATGCAAGAAGAATTAAATCAAGCGGACTCGATCTACCCCTCTCACTTCTAATACAGTCCAAGAACTTATCGCTCTGATACCACTTAATGTGAGGACCTTGATTCTAATCATCTAATCAAAATAAATCATTCAATAATCGACAAAGAGTCCGGATCAAAAAGGTTAAGAATTTTTTTGAAAAAAAGACATGCACGGACCTCGTGCACCCTCCGTGCCCGGGTCCGTGCATTAATCTGTAGACAAGGGTTCGGAGGCCACAAAATACACGGACCCCGTGCACCCTCCATCCATGGGTCTGTGCCAAACTAATGCACTAAAAACCCAACTCTCTGAAAAGGGCACGGACTCCGTGCTCCCTCCGTGCCCGGGTCCGTGCCTAAATTTTCAAAAACATAAACATCGAACCTCGGACATAGTACATCCAGACCCATGCATGTACCTAAGAACGAGGTCCGTGCATGAAAAAATCCTAAACAACACAAAATGCGAAGGTACACGAACCCTTACCCGGACCTAAGCATGGGGTCCGTGCCCTGTAAATTTTCTGAAAAAAAAAAATAATACTTCAGCTACAGATCATGCAACTCCCAAACCATCTCAATTAATCAAATCTCAATATACAACATGCATAAATCCAATACATGATAGTTCTAAATTGTACAATAATCGAACTAGTAGAACATGCATCCAATCTAAGTTCTACAAATTAAAATACAACGAGTTCGAATACAAGTTCAACAATACAATAACGACTTCTAAACCAAGTCCTCACTTCTATCATTCCCAACTCGATCTAGTCATGCTGCCTCTAACTCAAACCTGTCCCACCTGTTTCCAAGCACACATACAAAGACAAGACAACAGCCGGATAATACGGTGAGAATACATTCCCAGTAAAAGATACATAACAAGTAATCGACATAATATATCGAATCCTGATATACATACGAGACAAGCAATTCAATTAGTATAACAACAACTCAATTTGAAATGCAATAAAATGCAATGCATATATTCGGGGTTCGAGATTGTCTAAAATCGGACAATCAAAGGGAATTTTGTTACTTAGATTTGGGATCCCGAGGCCAAGATATCACCACAACTCACTGAGTCTCCCGATCGAAGTGAATGCAGCATATCTCACTGCTCTAGACTTTGGAGCTTCTACAAGGAGTATTCAGACTTTGGGAGACGTCAACAACCCATGCACTCGCTTATAATCCCCTAAACGTCATGTGTAATCAAGTAATTCGGCTCAAGATGAATGCATATGAAAAATCGAAACGTATTCAAATAATTCAACTAATGCATAAAATCAAACAAAACAAGTAATCATGCATGTATGTGATTTAGGGACTCGATATTCACTCTGAACTTGAGTATTCGTCCCTTTTCGATTCGATGTTGTCTGTTACCTTTTCTTCTATTCGAAGTATCTTCAAATCTCGATCAATCTATAACAACAAGAATTTTCAATCAAAATTCTATTCCTATCGTAATTCGATGATGAAGGTAACTCAATATCAAACCTCGATCAATTCTTCGACGATTCGAATTCTACGAACTATGAACTCCACAATCTTCAGTCAAATCTGTACGGATATATACAAAAGCAATCATTATTGATCAATCCTATTCAAGTCGATTCAAAGACTTAATTTAAACTCCTAAAATCTCAAACCGGCGGCATAACGGCTATATATTCAGCTAACCGGAATCACAGACAGCAATATATCAATCTAAACAACTCAAATTAACAATAATTCATCTCATTCCATCCAATTCCAACAAATCCCAAAAACCCATATTTTTGAATTATGCCTAAAAATTCATAACAAATCCGAACGACATTCTTTTTCCGATCCGACTTTGGATAAACGATCTATGCTAGCTCAAGCACGTTATATCCAGAAATCATCAAATTCTAACTGCATCCAAAAATTTACATATAGCCGATCGAAGAAAAACTTACGATATAACAGAGTGTTCTAAGACGTGATTGAAAATATGCCTTCGGATTGAATTTCAATCGGATGGATCGAGCACGAAATGAAATCTGAAAGCTTGGTGGAGCTTTAATGGTGGAGTCGGCGTGAATGAGGGAGGAGAAGGAGAGAAAGATGGTGACTCACATGCCTTTTCCCCTTTTATGTCAAGTCAAAGTAGCCAATTTGCACTTTGGCCCCTGAATTCCTCAAAAATTGCAATTCAGTCTCTTATCGAATATCAATTAAATCCTCAAATTTCTTATGATTATCAATCTTAATCTCTTAAAATCTCGATTAGGCTAATTTTGGGGTGTTACAACACTCTCCACCCGCCACCCTCTAACTTATCTACTTGACCTTAGCCATAGTAGAAAAATATACAACTCTCCACCTTCCGCTAAATCTTCTCTACTTGGACTTAACCTGTAACGCCCGAAAATTAGTTTACGTAAACCCGCATGCATAACTAGGGAATTTAATAATTTAAAAATAAAGGAAAAATGAGTTAAATGATTTTTATGTGCTATTATGTGAATTATGTGACTTATTTGCATGTTTTGAATTTTATTTTAGCATTTAACCCAGTATTATGGAATTTAAAAAAAAAATTTAGAAAGGTTATTTTGCGATCGCGTAGATGGAGCCGTGGACGAACGAGATAGAAGTTTTCATCCAAAAAATTATGTCTCAGATTTTTAAGAGTCTTAAATTATTATTTTAAGATTTTATTTTCAGAAAATGGAAGTTTTAATGTATATATATATATGTATAGAAGCCCAATTTTCACTAAAATAAGCCATTTTATGGGATTTTATGATACTTTCAAAAGCCCATAAATATTTATTGTGAAAATTGCAGCTTTTAATCTGATAAATTAGTGGGTCTAAAACTTTTAAACTTAGTTTATAAAATTATTAAGCCTAGCCCATTTGTTATACAAATAAATATTATTTTAGCCCTATTCTTTCTGCATCACTTTCACGTCTCTCATTAGCCGCCACATATCAGATTTCTCAGCAACTATTCACACACTCACACACACTTTCACGTGAAGATTGAGGGAAACTTAGAGATTTGAAGACCTGATAAGTGCATTTTGTATGCATTAGTTTGTGTTATTATTATTTTTATTTTGCATGCATTCATATGTTTTGTGGTTGTTTTAGTTAGTTTTAGCATCTTTAATTCATTTATTTGCATAATACTCTTCCTGGTCTGTTTTGAAGGAAAACTTCGCATTATTTAGATTTTTGGACATAAGGTTGCTCGCTCGAGCGAGAGGCTACGCCCGCTCGAGCGAGCTAGACGGGGCAAAAAGGATTCCGAGACAGAAGATGGCTCGCTCGAGCGAGAGGCTATGCCCGCTCGAGCGAGCAAGGTTGGAAAATTTATCTCCCGGACAGAGGATTGCTCGCTCGAGCGAGAATCGCGCGCAGAGTTTTTAAAAAAGGAAAGTCTTACTCAGGAAGGATACCAACTTTTGAAGACCCTTGGGCATATAAATATGATTCTTATCAGCAGAATAAGAGTTACACATCAGATTTGAAGGCAAGAAGCAGCTACTACAACTTGGGAGAGAAGATTTCTCGTTTCTTCTTCTTTTCTTATTTTTATTTTCAATTCATGATCAAAAACTTAGTTTGAATTATGAAATTGATTCTTGAGTAGTTTTATTTTTCGATCAAGGCCACGTGATTGGGCCAGACAATTTATTTATAAAACTCGTTTGTTTATTTGAGATTTTCAGACTTGATTGATTTTATTGATTATCGAATTTATATTTGTCTTACAAATTTCTTGGCCAGTTATTTGTTTGCTTGTTAATCGATTCCAAGTCGACAGAGGAGGTCTCGAATTCTATCACTTTGATTTTCAACATAATGTAAAACTGACTAGAAATAGAATTTGGTTTCATTATGCGGTTTGGGTGTAAACTGAATTTTCACAGTTATTCATGCATTCAAGTTTGATTAGAATTACGAAAGATTAGTTCATCAATATTTGAATAGGTTTGATTATTCTAGAAATAGTCCTTCGAACAAATTAGGAAAATTCCCGTGAATTAAGATTAAGTCTGATGTCTTAGATCGACTGCTTGTTACATGAATTGTCTGGTACCTACGTGTGTTCTTGATCGAACTTTTCCCAAATTTGAAGTAATCCAAAATTTTCCAGCTGCGTTTTTACTTAATTTAATTTTAATTGAAATTTTTAATTATTAGTTAAAATCTGAAATCGCTATTTTTGATTAGTCTAGATTAGATAGAAATAAATATATTTTGGTAATCATTTTTATACAGTCCCTGTTGGTTCGACACTTGGACCTTTGTCCACTATATTATTACTTGACCTGGTACGCTTGCCAGTTGAATTTATTCACACCGATTAACGCGGTCAAGTTTTTGGCGCCGTTTCCGGGGACTGTTTTGATATCAGAATTTTTATTTCGCTTGAGATTAGACTGTTTTTTTTACTTTTTTTTATTAAAATTTCTGAATTTTCTTCTGTTCTTTGTGATTTTCAGGTACTAGCTTGTTGTGCATGTAACATTCGATCTAAGGAACTTCTACCACTTGATTTGGAGATCGAACGCAAGCTCAGCAAGATCCGGAAAGCAAGGAAGAATCTTAATCTAGTACTTGAAACAGAATCTGAATCAGAAGAAGTCATGGCAGACAATCGTACTGTTTGGGAAATTATTAGGCCGCCAGTTGAAGGCTATGGATCTAGCATCGTTCGCCCCGCTGTTGAGGCGAACAATTTTGAGCTGAAACCCTCTACTATTCAGCTAATACAATTGCAAGCTAGATTCTGGGGCACATCTGTTGAAGACCCCTACGCTCATCTGGAGCGTTTTCTGTCAATCTGTGACACGTTCAAGGTGAATTGGGTAACATCTGATGCAGTGCGACTGCGGTTATTCCCATTCTCTCTACAAGGGGAAGCTACGGAGTGGTTAGATGATCTGCCTACTGGTTCCATTACTACATGGGATCAACTTGTTCAGACTTTTCTGAACAAGTATTTTCCTCCTACTAAGATGGCGAAGTTGTTCTCAGATATTATATCTTTCAAGAAAAAGGAGGGATAATCTCTACATGCGGCGTGGACCAGGTTCAAAAAGATGTTGAGGACATTTCCTCAGCATAATCTTACTCAAAGCCAGCAGACCCATACATTCTATAATGGAGCCGATCAGTCGGTTCGATCTATGCTGGATGCTGCTGCTAATAGATGCTTGTTCAGGAAAACGCCGGCAACTGCCTGGGAGATCATCGGTAATATGGCAGAGAGCAATATTGGGTGGCCGAATGTGAAGAAAGAAAAGAAATCCGGAGTTCTAGAGGTCTATGCTCTAATGGCTCTGAATGCAAAGATCGACTCTCTCACACACCAAGTCGCCCTCATGAAAACAGTGCCAGTTCAAGGGAATCTGTAAGATGAGCAAAAGTTGTTTGAAGTTGAAACGACTAACTTTACAGAAAATCAAGGACGACAACCGTACAACTCCTACAACAACAATTATAATCAGAACTGGCAGCCCAAGCAAGAGGAGAAGAAGCCGAGCTTCGAGGAAATAATGATGAAATATGTGGCGGGTACTGAGGCTCGCTTACAAAATCAAGAAGCTATGATGCAGAGGTTGGAAAGTCAGATGGGTCAAATCGCTTCTCAATTGTCAACTCGTCCTGGTGGATCCCTACCGAGCAACACTAAGCTCAATCCCAAAGGCGTGAATGCAATTATGGTAGTGACGAGATCACAAACTGACAAACCTGAGGAGCAGACCACCAAAAGGACGAAAAATCCTGAAGTTCAAGAGGAGGTGCGGACTGCGAAATCCTCCAAGACAGGTAAGAAAGGTAAGACTTTGAAATTTGAAGTTAATGAGAATGTTGATATATCTGCTTTACCTTTCCCCCATAGAGCTAAGCAACTGCTGTTTGATTCTCAATGTAAAAAGTTTCTTGAAATTTTCAAGAAACTGCATATTAACATTCCTTTTGCAGATGCATTAGCTCAGATGCCGAGATATGCAAAGTTTCTGAAAGACTTGCTGAAAAATAAGAAAAAATGACTAATCTTATGCAAGTCACACTGAATGAGGAGTGTTCGGCGGTGCTGAAAAAGAAGCTTCCACCAAAATTTCAGGATCCATGAAGTTTTTCTATACCTTGTAAAATTGGAAGTCTATCTTTTGAAAATGTGTTGTGTGATCTAGGATCGAGTATAAATTTAATACCATATTCTATTGCTCGAAAATTAGGAATAGAAAATATTGAACCTACTGCTATATCTCTCAAATTTGCTGATGGTTCTATTAAATATCCGAGAGGGATTGTAGAGAATGTCCTAGTCAAGATTGATAATTTAATTTATCCTGTAGATTTTGTTATTCTTGACATGGAGGAGGAGTTAGAGGTTTCGTTGATTTTAGGACACCCTTTTCTTGCTGCTAGTAGGGCGTTAATTGATGTTGAGAGAGGAGAGTTGGTACTGAGGCTGAATGATGAACAATTATTTTTTACCATGCTTAAGTCGGCTACTGAGAGCCCAATTTTGAAAGCTTGTTCTGCTATTCGTTTGATTGATATGATTGGTGTTGAAATTGATGCATGTCAGCAGGTGCAATTTCCTGCAGGAATTGGTCAAATGCATAAAATTTTTAATGATGTAGCATGCAAGTACAGGACTGATTCGAGTTTTTCACAGACGGTGGATAAACCACCTTGAATTTCGCCACTCAAGAGAGGAGTATAGTCCGGCTATAGACTATAAATTTAGCGCTGACTGGGAGGCAACCCAGTGTTTTTGCTTTTGTTTTTTATTTTGTTTTTGTTTTGTTTTTATTTGAGTTTTTTTTTGTCCCATGACAGTTGGTCGTGCCTGCTGATATTCTAGAATGCAAACAAACACACAATGCAATGAAAAACAAAAACACAAAGAAAACAAAAATAACACTCCCCTGGTTCTGAAGCATTGAGGGCAATGCTTTGGATAAGTATGGGGGGGTAGACTAGTTCATTGCATTGGTTATTATCTTTTTTGTTCATTCTATTTGCATTCATTTGGTTTAGTTTTTGTGTTTGATTCGTAATCATGCATATCATTTTGTTGTTGTTTGTGTTGTCTTGCATGAGTAGGATGAGTCATGGTAGCCTATGATGATGAAGTTTTTTTTGAAGAAAAAAATTTTATTTTTGAAAAATTTTGCTCTTGACTGGACATGAGAAACTGTAGGTTGAACCGTTAATATTTTTAAGCACTAATGTTAGACCAGTAAATTGTAGCGAAAGATTTGATGAAGTTTCTGTCTGTTTGACCATTGCACGGCAATAGGTGGTCTGTGGATCTTAATTGTGTTCTATGAATTTTGATGAGGCTCTAGTTTACACTTATGATCTTGGGCGCACCTAGAGAAAAAAAAATTTGTATACAATTCCATCCGGGCCTTGAAATGATTAAAATCCTATAAAAAATTAAATTTAAGGCTAAGTATGCGGATTAAATGGGATTGATGCTCCATCCGGGCTATAGACGAGGGGATTAGAAAGAAAAAATAGAATGATTTTTCGTATCCTAGCCAGTTATAGCTAAGTCAGCGGGTAATTATTGGGGCTAAAGCAATACCGGGTGCAAAATCCGGAGGTGTGTAATTCATTATCTCAAGGGAGGTGGGTATGTCTAGAGGTCGTTGGAAGGAATGGGCACTTGAAGAGTGAAACTTGCACTGATTTGTCATAGGTCGCTAAGCAGATTTGAGACGAATTCGATCTAAGTTGCATGAAACTGGAATGACATTTCACACACGCGCGTTCAAGTTAAACCGAAAGTGTATTATGAAAAGTTGAGAGCATGTCTGTGTTTTTGGTTTTGTGATTAAACTTCTCGGAGGCTGTGCACATTTATGAATCGTCCTCACTTATGTTTTTGTTTGCATTTTGTTTTTGCATGTCTTACTCGAGGGCGAGCAAGGTTTAAGTATGGGGGTGTTGATAAGTGCATTTTGTATGCATTAGTTTGTGTTATTATTATTTTTATTTTTCATGCATTCATATATTTTTGTGGTTGTTTTAGTTAGTTTTAGCATCTTTAATTCATTTATTTGCATAATACTCTTCCTGGTCTGTTTTGAAGGAAAACTTCGCATTATTTAGATTTTTGGACATAAGGTTGCTCGCTCGAGCGAGAGGCTACGCCCGCTCGAGCGAGCTAGACGGGGCAAAAAGGATTCCGAGACAGAAGATGGCTCGCTCGAGCGAGAGGCTATGCCCGCTCGAGCGAGCAAGGTTGGAAAATTTATCTCCCGGACAGAGGATTGCTCGCTCGAGCGAGACCCTATGCTCGCTCGAGCGAGAATCGCGCGCAGACTTTTTAAAAAAAGAAAGTCTTACTCGGGAAGGATACCAACTTTTGAAGACTCTTGGGCATATAAATATGATTCTTATCAGCAGAATAAGGGTTACACATCATATTTGAAGGCAAGAAGCGGCTACTACAACTTGGGAGAGAAGATTTCTCGTTTCTTCTTCTTTTCTTATTTTTATTTTCAATTCATGATCAAAAACTTAGTTTGAATTATGAAATTGATTCTTGAGTAGTTTTCTTTTTCGATCAAGGCCACGTGATTGGGCCAGACAATTTATGTATAAAACTCGTTTGTTTATTTGAGATTTTCAGACTTGATTGATTTTATTGATTATCGAATTTATATTTTTCTTACCAATTTCTTGGCCAGTTATTTGTTTGCTTGTTAATCGATTTCAAGTCGACAGAGGATGTCTCGAATTCGATCACTTTGATTTTCAACATAATGTAAAACTGACTAGAAATAGGATTCGGTTTCATTATGCGATTTGGGTGTAAACTGAATTTTTACAGTTATTCATGCATTCAAGTTTGATTAGAATTACGAAAGATTAGTTCATCAATATTTAAATAGGTTTGATTGTTCTAGAAATAGTCCTTCGAACAAATTAGGAAAATTCCCGTGAATTAAGATTAAGTCTGATGTCTTAGATCGACTGCTTGTTACATGAATTGTCTGGTACCTACGTGTGTTCTTGATCGAACTTTTCCCAAATTTGAAGTAATCCAAAATTTTCCAGCTGCGTTTTTACTTAATTTAATTTTAATTGCAATTTTTAATTATTAGTTAAAATCTGAAATCGCTATTTTTTATTAGTCTAGATTAGGTAGAAATAAATATATTTTGGTAATCATTTTTATACAGTCCCTGTGGGTTCGACACTTGGACCTTTGTCCACTATATTATTACTTGACCTGGTAAGCTTGCCAGTTGAATTTATTCACACCGATTAACGCGGTCTAGCCCCATTCGTCCCGGAGATCTACACGACGGTATAGTATTTTCGAACGTATATAACGCAAACGCACGTCTCGAATCCATTATTGGCCACCATTTAGATCATATTACACTATTTTTTAAGATGAATGATCTGATAATGCATGTGTTTTCAGTTTTGAATGATATTTTCCATGGTTCATGCAAGTTCTCACGGTTTTATGCATATGGCTCGGTTTTTGACATGTTTTCTGGTCTTGGATTGTTCAGGACTGCAGCTTTACATTAAGGGTCCTAGCTAGGGTCCTTAGGGTCAGTTTTGAGTTGTGGTTTGTCTGTGGAAGTGGCTGCTGGTTAAGGGGCTGAACGTGAGGAGAAAGGGCTGGACATGCAGATTGAGCAGTTTTAGTGTAGGGGTTCGTTCCAGGGCTATAGGTCGAGCTAGGGTCTGGTTTTTTTTTTTTTAGAACCCCAAGACCTTGGGTAATGTATTCACGGTGGTTCTTCGGCCAATGGTGGTTGGAGCTGGGCTACCGAAATGCCTGAAGTTGGGGTTTGGTTCTAGGCATGCGAGCAAAAGAGGGGTTGCGTTGTTTTGGTTTGTTCTCCTTCTATAGGGCACGGTCTGGGGTCAGGTTTGTTAGGTTAGGACCGCCTATATGTTGGCTAAGTTTGGACGGTGGTTTTACGGCCAAAGGTGGCCAGAGCAGGCGGCACGGACGGATTTGCTGCAACTGCTTAGGGTTGTGCGTGAGTTGGGCTTAGGGAAGGAAGGTTTGGTTTGGGCAGTAGTCAGGGTCTCGGACAGGGGTCTTCCCGGGTCGGGTTGGAGTTTTTTAGGGTCAGGTCATGTGGGTACGGGTTCGGGTTATTTTATTTCGGGACTGGGTAATTTAATCAATTAATTAAGTGTAAATTTAATGTTTGTGGACATGAATAATTTAATTAGTTTAATGGGCCTAATTTATTAATTTAAGTGAGTCCAGTAAATTTTCATGGGCCTCGTGACCCATGGAAATTATCGGGTCAAGCGTTATTGGGTTATATAATTAATGGGACAGACTTAGTATATGGGTCAGACTAGGTGTTAATGGGCTTGATGAAGTTTATGGGATAAGATAATTAATGGGCTTTGTTTGAGTAATTGGGCCAGTCTAAGTAAATTAAGGGGCCAGTCTAAGAGTCTACTGGCTTAAGTTTAGGGTCAGCAGCTCGAACGAATCCATAAAAATTAAATGGTCCGTAAATATATATTTAATTCATGCATTTATTTTAAGTATAAGTATGATTTTTATGAAAAATAATTAAATATATATTTACGAACAAAGTTTTATGAAATGATAAGATTATAAAGATTTTTATTTTAAGTTCATGCATCATGAAAGAATTATTTTATATATGAATAAGGGAATATAAGAAAAATATGCTTTCATGGAAGTTGAAGTGGTATGGCAGCACAGTCATGATTAAGATTATGAGTCACGGATCCAACCAGTTTAAGGGTTGGTGAAGTGGCTGCACAAAGGTAGTTATACCACCACACAGAGGTAGAGATTTCACCGCCATGTACGTTAGTTTTCAATTGCTCATGTTTAGATCCACATTCATGGATACTGATAAGTGCATTTTGTGTGCATTATTTTGTGTTATTTTTAGTTTTATTTGGCATGCATTCATATGTTTCATGTGTGTTTTTATATGTTTTATTTATAATTTATTTCATGCGTGTGTATTTCACTCTCCGGGTTAATTTTTTTAGGAATTTGTGAAGAAATCATGATTTTTGGAGCAAGAAAAAATCCACAAGCATGAATTACGAAGCAGCAATGGTCAAAAATTCATTTTTAATGCTAAAGAGATCCAAATCCGATCTTCACCATTCAAATTCAAGATGTGTTGAAGCTTTTGTCCAAATTTCGGCTCGATCCGACGGCTAGAACTCCATATATGAATTTTTTAAAATCGCTGCGCGCTGGACAGAAAGTTGATCGCTCGAGCGGGAATTTTCTACCGCTCGAGCGAGACCTATGCTGGAAAAAAACATATTTTGGGGCAGAGAAGGTTGTCGCTCAAGCAAGGCGTCGCGCAGAATTAGAAATTGGAATTTTCGAGAATTAAAAATCTTAACTTTTTGGGCTTTATTTTATGGGCTTTCAAAGTCATATAAATAGAAGATAAAACAGCAGATCAGGGGTTCAAAACGCAGAGATCGTGAGGCGGCTAGGAGGCGAGGGCTTGGAGATTGAAGAATGCTACATCCTAGTTTCTTCTTTCTTCTCTTTTGATTATTAAACTTATTTATTAAATTATTGTTTTTATTATTTGATTAGTTTTCTTCAACCAAGACGACGAGATTGGGCCGAACAATTTTATGTCAAACATGTGGATTTTGATTTGAGATTTTTGATTTATATTTAATTATTGATTGTTGGATTTATGTTTTGTTCTTGTGAATAATCTGATTAGTTGTTTACTTGTATATTAATTGATTCAAAGTCGACAGAAGAGAAATTGATTTCGATCACTCTAACAATCAACACAAGGTTAAATTGACTAAAAATAGTATTCGATTTCATTGTGCGGCATTATGTGAAAACTGGGTTCTCACAATTCCGAATGCATTTGAATTTGATTTGAATTATGAAAGATTGATCCGTCAATATTTGAATAGGTTTAATTGTTCTAGAAATATACTGTTAAATAAATTAGGAGAATTCGTCGCTATTTAAGATTAAATCTGGATCTTAGATTTGCCACTTGTTTACATAATTTGTTCGGTACCTGCATGTGTCTTGGTTGTCTATATTTAATTGAATTTATTCTTCTTCTATTTAATTCTTATTTTATTTTAGTAATTAAATTTTTATTTAATTCATCGCCCCTTTTTATTATTTTTGTCTAAATTAAGTAAAATAATTAAATTTTGAGAATTGACTACAATCTCTGTGGGATCGATACTTGGACTCTCTGTCTACTTTACTATTACTTGACCTAGTATACTTGCTAGTAGATACCGATTTAAGCGGTCAGACACAACCAACACAGAAAATTTCAGTTTACGACATGTCCTATAATGATTATGTTAAGATTAAGTTTATGATTATGATAAAGATTAAGAGCATGATAATGATAATGTTTATGATTCAGCAGTATAATGATTTTAAGATCACGTATGTATAAGTATATTCATGATATTTTATATTATGTGTGCATGCATGTGATTTCATGTTGTTATATAAGGATAGAACGTGCTGAGACTCTAGGCTCACTAGATTTAAATGGTGCAGGTGAGCATGAGTTTAAAGATGAGGATGTTGTCCCAACTGGCGGTAAAGGCGTATGAGCATTCATGACAGCAGCTAGTACCCGTGACCATAGCTTATTTTAAGATATGGATGTTTTGAATTTAAAACAGTTATTTTCGCACATGTTTTAATATTTTCACAGTTTAATGGTTTTGAAGTTTGAGGGAATGCATGGATTTTAGATTTACGAATTTATGTTTGAATTTGCATGAGTTTGATGAAGATTTGTTATTTAAGTACTTAGTTATGAGATTTTTATGCATGAAATTTTATAATAAGTTAGTATTAAATTTTAAGTTATTTAATTACACATAATACAATTATATGTTTATATAGTGTGTATATTTTACGTAAAATTATTTTAAGTATAGTATATATATGAGTTCTTTTATGGTGCCCAACACTATATGTCCACTTCATGCCCACCATGTACAATAGATGAGTTGACCGGTATAATAGATGAGTTGACTTGTACATGGTGGGCATGAAGTGGGCATATAGTGTTGGGCACCATAAAAGAAATATATTATATATATATATATATATATATATATATATATATATATATATATATATATATATATATATATATAATATTATTATTTTAAAGTTAAGAAATAAAGAAATAGAATAAAGTGTAAAAAAAATTTCAGTAGTAATTTGGGTTTTTTCATAACCATAGTAGGAAAATATACAATTCTCCATCTTTCACCCTCTAACTCATCTACTTGGCATTAGCCACAATAGAAAAAATGCAACTCTTCATCTTCCACCCTCTAACTCCTCTACTTGGCTTTAGCCATAGTAGAAAAATATACAACTGTCCACCTCCACCCTCTAACTCCTCTACTTGGCATTAACCATAGTAAGAAAATATACAATTCTCCACCTTTCACCCTCTAACTCCTCTATTTGGCCTTAGTCATAGTAGAAAAAAATACAAACTTTAATTTTCAATCTTTTAACTCATAACTTGACCGTAGTCATAGTAGAAAAAATACAAACTTCAAACTTCCAACCCTCTAACCCATCTACTTAGCCTTAGACATAGTAGAAAAAAATACCAACTTCCAACTTCCAACTCCTCTACTTGGCCTTAGCCACAGTAGGAAAAATACAACTCTTTATCTTCCAACATCTAACTCTTCTACTTGACCTTAACCATAGTTGAAAAATATACAAATTTCCACCTTCCACCCTCTAACTCCTCCACTTGGCATTAGCCATAATAGAAAAATATGTAATTTTTCACCTCCACCCTCTAAACTTCTCTACTTGGTCATAGCCATAGTAGGAAAAATATAAATCTTCACCCTTCACTCCTCAAACTCCTCTAGGCCAAGCCACGGTAGGAAAAATGTATACTTTCACACTTGACCACTCTAACTCCTCTACTAGGTAACACCTTAGTATGAAAAATATAAGTTTTCAACTTTCAATCATCTAACTCCTCTACTTGGCCATAGCCACAATAGGAAAAATGTAAGTTCTCACCTTCCACCCACTAACTCCTCTAGTTGGCCCGAGTCATAGTAGGAAAAATACGAATTATAGGTGAAATACACTTAAGGACCCAAGGCCTAGGGACCCAACAAAACCATCTTTAACCCTCGATCTAAATAACACTTAACATTTTGAAAAGGAAAATTTATTTCATTGAAATTCAAACGATTACATGAGTAATAGTTAAAAATAAAATATATCAACGATTAGTGTAAGAATAATATTTTTTAAGGTGATAAAGGTTCCAAGACCACTTCAAAGCCCCGCCATGTGCATCTCCTCAATATTAAGCTCAAGAACTAAGTTTCTCCTCCCAGGACCCCAATTCTATTTTTTCATGTTTTTCCTCTTCTTCAAGTACCTGAATTTCTTCCTCAACCACCGACAACATATCCTTTCACTTCTTATTATGTTAACCGCCACCCGCGCCCTTTTCCATCTCTCTTTCACCACCACATCATGTGCATCTAATGTTTGAATTCATGACGAATAAAATAAGTGAATAAGAATAAGAAAATCTCAGCGAAGGTGCGCGGATCTTGCTTGTGTCGTTCGCTTCCCAAGCTCTAGCCGTCGTCCCGAAAAATTGGCAAAAGTCCTCCCAAGTTGGGCCCTAGTTTTAATTTATATTCCCCTTCAAAAAGCCTTATTTTCTTCCTTAATTATCGCCCAAGATTGCCTAAAATAATTAAAATCCGAAGTTTCCTTTAATTGCAAAATTCTGCGTGAAGTAGGAATATTTTTTTGCGACATTCACGGACCCTGGACACCTTCTGGAGGGTGGTTCATGCCAGGTCCGGAAGGTGGTCCGGACCTGGGTCCGTGCATCAAAAATCATTGCCGAACTCGCTTCGAAGGTGCATGCACCCCTTCCAGACCATCTATAAGGTCTGTGAATTTAAATCTTTGAAAAATTCTTGCTTCAAAAGTGCACGGACCCCCTTACAGACCATCTACAGTGTCCGTGCATTCAATCTTTTCAACTTTTTCTTGGCCTTTAATTATTTTTCCTCGTCTTTCGGTCGAATTCCAACGTGGCATCGCAATGTTTGACTTCTTTTTTAATATTAAAGCTTCATCCAATTTTAATCAAACCTACAAACAATAAAAGTATTACGATTTATGCGCAAAAATAAGGACAAAAACACCAGATAAGCACGAATACGACAAAATAGAGTGTCAAATATGTTATAGGATTCTTGCTTATCAAATACTCACACGTAATTTTTATTGAAGTCGATTATCTTTTTTATAAGGAAAGATTACAACATAAAAATATTTACATATATTATCCTATTATATTTATCTTGATTACGAATATTTCAAATCTAACTAAATAAGATAAAAATATACAATAACAACATATTTTTAACAGTAAAAATGTTTTTCCTCCCTAATTCTATCAAAAATAATTAACTCTCATATTTATTTAAAATATATAAATATAAAAATTCTTTAAACTAATAATTAAACTCTCGGACATTACAAAATTAGCCAATTGGGTGTTACGCATGGCATCATCATATAATAGAGTGACAATATTATATATCTATATCTATATATATATATATATATATATATATATATATATATATATATAAATGCCATACTCGTCACCCTTGACGAGTGACGACTATATATCATATATATATATATATATAAATATATATATATGGCCATACTTGTCACCCTTGACGAGTGACGACTATATATCATGTTGTTTTGAAGTCAAAATTGTTTTGGTCTCTCTTATTTTAATTCGAGATATTCGTAAAAGATCCATCCGCATTTGAAGCAAGTTAATCCACATGCTTCTTGATATTGATTATTCAAATATCACTCAGGTAAGCAAAAGATTTCAAACCTTATGAATAAGACTTGATTAACAAGACAACTAATTAATTAAAATGTCCCAAAATAATTGCAGCTCGGTCCCAATAATGCCTAAACCATGTGACATATAAAAACACAACTAAAGTGGATGTATCGGGTGAGTTTGTGACTAGACATGCTTAATGATTCTACCACACTGAAATCCAGGGGCGGATTTAGGATGTTATATTAGGAGTGTCGTGTCAATATACACAATGACAAAAATAATTATTATATGTTTATATATAACTTTCAATAACAAGAATATAATAAATTAAAAAATAAATATTGTGACGTCTCGTATATTTGATTGATGCTTATGAAAATATGAAACACGGAATAATGTTTTGATTTTCTAAAAGATGCGTTGTGTTTGTAGGTATAAAATACCACACATAAAAATAGGTTCAGTCAACGAGTCAAAAATCATATGCTTATTTAAAATCTCGTTAAACAAAATAATACTAATGTATACAGGAACGCCTGAACTTCTTCTTATGCGCAACTCGAAATTATAAAATATACAGTCTTAAAATAATATCATATTTAAAACATGATTCGATCTTAAAAATAACATGCTAAAACATTAATTCAAATAAGCATGCATAAAGTATTATAATGCATAAATTTTATAGTATATATATAATTTTAGAGACACAAGTTGATATGAATTTGTTTTTTGTGCAAGTCGCAAAACACGATCATCAATCAAGACGTCAATAAAAAAAATTAATCATAATACAAAACAAAAAGAACGAAAGATTAACAAAAGTCACGTGACTAAATGAAAAATTATCAATCACGTACTAAGCCAATTTTGATGTTAAGAAAAGCCAAAAATTTATAATTCTTGATTTTAAAAAAAATAATGAAATATTGACTACCAAAAACATCAAAATCTCAAATCTTAAAATCACTTCAAACATATTAAAAATAGAGCAAAGTAATATACATTGAAAACAAGTAAAATAAGAACTAAAATTAAAATAATTCACGAGTTCTTTAAAATAAAATATTTTAATTTTTCAAATAATCGAAAAAATAAAAATTATAATAGGTTTTAAATAAAGTATTAATTTTACAAATAAAAAATGATAAAATAATTTTATTTAAAATGAGTAAAATCAAAAAAAATAAAAATTATAATAGGGTTTTAAATAAACTATTAATTTTACGAATAAAAAACATAAAAGAATTTTAAATAAAATGAGTAAAAACGAATAATAAAAAAAAAGATGAGTAAAAACGAACAATAAAAAAAAGATCTTTAGGCGGTGACACGCAGAGTCGAACTGAATCTATTATTATGGATACAATTAGATGGGACTTTGGGTAAGGGCCCAATCAGTAGGCCGAACACATCATTGTTGGTTTATAGTGGCCAAATATATATATATATATATATATATATATATATATATATATATATAAAGAGAATTATACTAATATATATTACTAAATTTTACAAAAATTTTGGGGGGCTGTGGCCCTCCTTCGCCTTACATTAGATTCGTCCCTGCTGAAATCGTGGAAGAATCCCATAAACAGTATGGTTAGCGGTTCTAAGTACAAATTCATGGAACCACACCGAACAATCTGTTATAGTATATGTCTTGCAAGTCAATTGTTGGCTAGAGATTTTATTAACTCAAGTGTAATGAACAATCTTTATTTTAATATAATTACGTTTTTATTCAATTTCGGCATTTATTTTATCCGCAAACACATGCAAGATAAATAGATAAAAGCCTTGAATATACTATATATAGTAAATAAGTATGAGATTGTACGTATGATGACAATAATAAAACACATATTTTAATTATTGTATATTCTAAAATAAGTTCCTAGTGATCAATTGGGCCGTCCAAAATAAAGATATGGGTCGCTCGATCTAGAGACTAGCTGCGATTTTGTGTACCATGTTTCATTCGCATGGACATGGAGATGTTCAAACATGCAGATATGTTCTCATATGATGAGTTAACTGAACTACCCTCCCTCGGATCCAAGTGGTTATCATTCATCGAGATGATAAGTCTGTGGTTATGGTCGTACACCATTAGTCCCTATGACCCGAGACAACACTTAGACTCTACATGCTAAGATTGTGTTTTGACTCATTTATCGACTCCGTGAGAGTCAACATGTGGCGAGATTGGGTACAAATACGACACATGTAGGAGCCAGTGCATTGTAGTCGGGAATTCATCCGCTCATCTAAGGGTGTGGATATTCTATGTGATCTAATAAGATAATAGTGTTTGGAATCTCTAAACAAAGTATGAAATGTGTGTTAGGGTAAAAGAGTTCCCTAGTTGTACATGCGATGCCACTATATATTCTCAAAAATGCATCACATTGTTATCGAACTTCACACACAACCCTTGATAAACCAGTGGTTGAAGATTCGATTGGGATGTATGAAATGAAGTGACTGTACTGTATGCTGATCATGATCGATTGGTTCTTGCAGCCACTATCAATGATACATAGGGAATCATGGGATGATTGTTGCTAGAAGTTATTACCATTATTCGATGGGTCCAATCATAAATGAATTCTGACGTTCTTATGATCAAGGTGTTATACATAGAATGGGGTTAATTAGGGTAAGTCCAAAATAAAGGACAATATCCTGAATCACAAAGAGTTGTGAACCCATGGCTAGGTGCATTCCTGAACCATTGAGGGTCACACAAGCACTGGTTTTCCTGTTTCCGCTGAGAAAATAAATTTGAGGAGTTGAATTACTAAGAAATAAGATGGGATCAAACGATAAGCTTATAACTTAGTTTATAGAAGCTAATAGAAATTTTGAGAGCATGACTTCTAAAAACAGTCAAGAGGAGTGCACTTGCCTAATTTGAGTGGAAATGTTCCAAAATTAGCAGCTGCCATAATTAGACTTCAGTGGTTTCAAAAATTAAAGTGTATATCATAATAACAAAAAAATTAAAGTTGTCACATCGGCGATATTGGATCGTGGATCAGGATTATGATGAGAATAATATAATGGGGTGCATGGATCGTGTGTTTGGAGTAGTACAAGTCCATCATGCTAAATTATTAAAGTCATAGTTGGACTTTGATAATTAAATAATAATCTATTTGGATTAGAAGCTCATTAGGTTACGCTTGGTACGTGTGATGAGATTATTAACGTAAAGATAAATTGTGGGATAAATATATTTTTTAATATAATTATGAAATATATTTTAAAAACTTTAATTGTTTTGTTTGGTTTTTTGTGTATAGGATTAAAAGTTGAACTATATAACTTTTACCAAAATTACCCCCATCTCTATACAGATACATGAGAATAACCTAATATCTCTTTCATTTCTCTTTCTGACTTCCACATCCACAGTCCACACACGAAACCAAATTTATAGTTGAAATGCAAACTTCAATCTCATTTTCTCTTCCATGTATGAAATTTTCTCATCAGATTTCTTCCTAGATTTGTCCTCAACTGCTTCGGCCGAGATCTATCCTCCATGTCTTGTGCCAAGATCTGGGAACTTGAAATCTCTCATTTATAGTTTGGTCGGTATATACATGTCGTCTTCTACAATCTCACTTCGAAATAAACATCTCATAGCAACAACAATTTTTCTCCCGTTGTGATTTTAGGGAGTTGAATTCACATAAAAATTGGAAGAGGTAGGAAGGGAAACAAATATTACAAGAAATAAATATTGCTACAAAAAATTATAGAGGTGGTTGTCTTCATTTTTGTAAAATCTATTGGAGAAATTCGAAAGATTTATGGGATCGTCATGGTCGCCGCCCGCTCCACAGTTGCGTTCTTGTGCAAAAGTAGGAAAGAATATGCTATATGATGTGGTAGAGAGAGGGTTAAAATAGTAACATGATCTCGTAATCACCTCTACTGTTCTAATAAATGATTCACAATACCACAGAAAAATAAAGACTAGAATCTGACCATTTCAAGCTTCTACGGTGTGTTTATCACGGGCCGCATGTTATCCGGATGTGCACTTAAAACGAGTCAAACGTGGGATTAACACAAAATCCACCGGTTATCCCCCTTACCAAATGGAGCCTTAGGTTATTATAATATGGTATTAATTTGTATAAGGAAATAATTTTGATACCATATCAACTAACAGACAAAGGAAAAAATAACATACAATAGGTATATGTATATTTTTGAAATAGGTGAACACCACATCAGCCGGTGCACACATAGGTGCATATGGTGGTTACTAGCCTAGTAGCAACTCACTTATTTTTGAAATAACAACTTTGATATTTTAATCATTAACAACTACAATTACACACACCTATACATACACCTACACACATATACACACACTTTTAATCCCAAAAGAAAAGAAAATAGGCTCCCTCCCCATTTTCCTAAGCCTAGCCGCCACACCCCTCCCCTTTTCTATCCAATCCCGTCGGCCACCACCCAGCCGTCGCCCGCCGCCCTCTAACCGACCAGAAATCGCACTTTGGAGCAAGGGAGTCATTTCTTTCTCACATTTTCAGCATTATCAGCTTCTTTTCTTTGGTATTTTGAAGGCAAAGACAAGTATATGACATTTCTTTGGCCACCAAACAAATCTATTATGTTGTATGCCTTAATCTTGTTGTCATTTTGGTTTTTCATTGTTGTGTAAGTTAGGATTTCGAGATTTTCCATGAAAAATCAGTACGTTGCTTGAATATTTCGAATCCCTCTTGCATATTGTTGTTAAAATGAGTTATGTGATGGTTTGGAGTTGAGACTTGGTTGATTCTTGCTTGTATTTCGAAATTTCAGAATTAAATCAGTAGGGTTCTTGTTATTTTTGAAACTTTTACTTGTGTTTTGGTGTTGAAATGAGCTATGTATTGTGTATTGGTCGATTCTTGAAGTGTTTGCAAGTTTTGAAAATTTTAGCCCTACATTTTCCTGTTGTTTGAGCTTATTTCTAGGAATTTGATTTGATCGTGTTATGGGCTGCCTAGGCTGGAAAAAATTGGGTTTAAATGATGTAATGGATGAGGTTTGTATTGGTTTGAAGGGCTGGAGGTGAAGGATTGAGGGCTGAAATCATGGTCGTGTGTTAGGGGTGATCCGATTGTGATAACTCGGCCTAGAATGAGACTTCGAGCTAGCTTCGAGGGCTTGGATTGAGGTGTCATTGTGGTCTAAGGAGAGTCATTAAGGTTGGTTTAAGGGCTGGAGATTGGGTAATTCAATCGATGAAGGGTTCGTGAGGGGATAAGATAATATTAGACTTGCGCAGATTTTTGTCATCCCTTCGATTGGTCTCTAGAGTTTGGTTCTGATGGGTTGAATTAATAGGTCTGGACAGGGGTTGGCTTTTTATATTTTAATTGTAGGATGTTGTGGTCGTGTCGATTCTATTTGGGCTCCATTCGGCTAAGTTTTGGGTAGGTTAAAGGTGAATTGAATTGTGGTGGTTAGGGCAGATTCCGTGGGAGTTTAGGGGCTGTCTGGGAACTCAAAGTGAATGGGCTACTCGGGTTTATTTTGGAGGTTGGAATCTGGTCCTTGGGTTATTTTAGAGTGTTTAGAGAGTGTCAGTTCAAGCGTAGGTAATTTGGTTAAATAAAGGTCGGTTTATGGGTTTTTAGATTTGAACGCTCGAGGTGAGTCTTGGTTGAAGAGAAATGGGAGGTTTGGTTGATTAAGTTTAACCTAGGGGCAGCCACTTAATCATAATTTTTCTTTGATTTAAAGTATGCTTTCACCCTTTAAAATTGTGTATTCGAGTGTGTTTCTTTAATCATTCGAGTTGAGTTAAGTTTTAAACAAGTTGAGTAAAATACCTTTGCGTTTACGATTCAAGTAAAAGTTTTTGGTTTAGTTAAAGTAAAAGTTTTGAATGAGAAAAGTTGATTGTGACGTTAGATGTGTAAGGATGGGGCGGGAGAAATCTTGGTTTTCTTACCACCCAAACGTGTAAGGAGGGTCCGGGAGAAATCTTGGTTTCCTTACCACCCAGAAGTGTAAGGAGGGGCGGGAGAAATTTTGGTTTCCTTACCATAGAGGGGTAATGTGAGGCCGGGAGAAATTTTGACTTCCTTGCCGGCATAGTATTGTAGCTATTGATCGATCAAAACAAAGAGGGTCACAATCGAAGATCTAAATTTACAGAAGAAATTTCAAAGTTAAAATTAAAGTTAAAATTATGAAAGTTATGTTTAAAGGCTTGAGTTGAGTTGAAGTTCGAAGCGTGAGTTTTGTTGTATTGCGTGAGTTCATTGCATGCGACCTTCTTTATAGTCCAAGTCTCATTACATTTTTATCTTTAACTTATTCGAGAAAGTTTCAAGATATTATAAGTACTATTATTTTAAGTACCGTGCGTGTATTTTTAAAACTTCGCTACTTCATGGTTTATACTTGTTGGGTCTTTAGACTTGCTACCTTTGCTTGGTGCAGGTTAGACTTTCGATGAGATCGAGGGGTATGACTCTTGAGTGGAATGTGATGCCGGCTTGGCAAATCCCTCCGACCTATGCTGATCTTCCACAGATGATATTTAAACGTATAGTTTTGACGTCTTTTATTTGTATATTGGTTAGATGTAAATTTAAAAACTTCTAGTTTTGATTTGTTGGCGTGTAAACTATCCAACTATTAACTTTGGATGTTTGTGACTCCGTACCTTTATCATTGGGTTCCTGTTCGTTTCTCGTGTTGAATTTTTTGTCTTGTTGGTTGCATCTTTAGTGTGTTGTTTGAGACAGGTGATTTTTAATAGTTAAAGAAAGTTAATGCCGAAATTTTTGAAAAATCCGTATTATTTTAATATCTTTTAAATATTAGAGGTTATAGGATCGTTTTAGTTGATATCAGAGTATGATCTTAGTTTGGGTTTGTGCTTATTGCCGGTTGCAAGAAGCTCGAGAAGTCTCGCCTCAAAGTCTGTAAGTTTTAATGAATTTTATAAGTTAGTCGTATTTGAATTACTACTTTAAATATTTTGATGTCGTCCATTTTAAAATATTTTAAAAGTTAGATGTTTAAATTATTTAATTGTGTAGTTCAGTGTTTATTTTTGTTGAAAATTTATTTTAGTAGTTTAAAGTGTACCGTTTAAACGTTTTTAAAAATCTTGCGAATTCAAGTTAAGTGGAGTTCGTGTACCAATATTCCTCCCAGTTATAGACTGTACATGAAATTTATTCGAGATATTAAGTGGCATTAACAATTTTTGATGATATTGTAGGAGTTTGTCGAAGAATATTAAACTTGTTTATTATGAGATATTAATTGTGGTGTCATTGTTGTAATTAATTATCTTATGAATGGATTTTAATCAAATACAACTAAGTGAATAGTTTGTTTAGAAATTGATAGACGCATGTTTTGTCATTTAAGTTATTGAATCGAAACTCGTGCGAAAATTTGGGATACATACTTTGTATTATATTATGAATAACCTGAGTTTTACTCTTGTTACAGGGACAAATATGATTTTGGATCATAGTAAATTGGTTACGAATGAGTTTTTCGATTATATGAACTATTATTTCGATCATTATTTCATTTTTCCTCTTTTGTTCTCATATCTATTGCAACATATACTTTTGAATATCCGAAATCTCTTTGCATGTCCTTTGTGCATTTATGGATTCGTATGCATCAATAAACGTTATATTCTACTACTTTGACATTGGTTGGACTTTTTGATAAGATCTTGTCCGTATTTCACATTTCTTAAAATTTTTCTCCGGTCCTAGCCACGTTGATGTGGGTGAGTTTCACTTTGTATTTTAATGGCGATCTACTTATGTTGTGTGGTTGACATCTGATTATGTCTTGATACCCATTGTTCTCTAATTATTGAATTGTGTGGATTTCTCACGACTGAATTCACACTGATTGCTCTTGATTGTGTTTTGATTGTTTGGGCATGATGTCATTACTCATGGATGAGTGATCACGAGATTTATTATCTTTTTGGCTCCTATTCATCGTTCTTGGAGCCTCCATTATTATTCACTCACCCCTAGAATCTAATTATGAGTGAGTTGTCCTTACTTATCTAGATTTTTATCTCCAACTCGTTTGTTTGTAATGCTTGCACTATTTTATTTCGTATTGAGCAACATTACTTGTTTATTTGTTTTCTTTCATGATCCATCATGATAAGGATATGGGTGGATTATAGTTTCAATTATCATTTCCATTTCTTGTGTAGAAAATTGGCTCGTAGCCGCATAGTAAGTGTTTAGATCGTTTGGATTTAGTATTAATACTAGATAAAATCCTAAGTTATCGTTGTGTTCTGAGGAATGATGACTATCATTTATAACAATTCTAGCGAGAAGACTGCTTGTTAGTGAATTAGTTGAATGTATTTTTTCTTTATAAATAGGATCGTTAAGAGTAAACAGACGATTTTGGTAAGCTGAATGGTTGTGTTAATGATATGATTAGGATTTGGAACATATTCGGGAGTGAATATCCCCATTTAGAATCGATAATTTGGGTGATCGATCGTGAGATAGGGAAATAGAGTTGTCCCTAGAGAAATTTTAGGTACCTTACATTTGCATTCCAAGATTTTGTGAATATCATCCGGTATGACTTAGGCATCAACTGTGTGTACAGAATGGTGAATAGAATATTCAGAAAGTTTTTCTAGATAAGCTGTAGATTTATATATCGATGAAATACTATTGTATTGGAGGTACAATGAGAAAGCATGTATGATCGGGTTACAAACTTTTCGAGGTGTCCAATTATACAATAAGTTCTTGAAATATAAATTCAGGTTGTATTATATAATAATTTGGAAATTTTTGGATTTCCAGACCTGTTGTCGAGTTGAACTAGAGGTTTGAGATATGTCTTCATGCAATATGTAAGAGTTATTTGGTACTTAGAGACAATCTAATCCCATAAACGGATAATAGCACATGGTATATTTTGACTTCAAGAGTAAATATGGATTTCTTAGTCGTTGCGTCTGAGATAGAAAAGGTGGTTAAATCCGTTGGAAAATTTTAACTAAGAATTACAATACCACCAAATAAAATTATGTCATTTGACAAATTGGATGAACAAAAATTTTGAGATTTCGTGACCGTATTATTGAACTTTTGGTAGAATCAAGAATACCCAAGAGGCGAAAATATAAATTGGTGAATAGATGAATGAGATCTGTTTAGTTACCCATTTGAATTCTATATATTATTGGATAATATCTTGGAGCTGAACAACAATGGATTTTATGGTTATGTTTTCTTTTCAAGGATTAGATTTATTTATAAAAATAGGTTAATCAATCCTAAGTTGAGAAAAGTCATTCATTCCACTTAAAGGTTAGCTGAACTAGAGTCGTTGCTTAAGAAATTTTTTTTTAATCATCCTTAGAAGTGTTGTGAGTTGTAGTAACTAAAAAAAAGATGAACACGGTCCAGGATCATTAAGCAAAGCACTTCTAGTAAGTGACATAGGCCTTTAGAACTTCAAATTGGTTGTTATGTTGTTCTTGAAGGTATCATCGTTTCGTAATACTATTGATTTGGGTATAAATGAAAATTAACTCGTTTTGTCGGTCTATATGCGATTGTTGAGGAGGTTGGTATTTTGGCTTATCGTTTGGGCATGCGGCAGAGTTTGTTTACGATACATGAAGTGTTTCATTTGTCTAGGTTGTGGAAGTACGAGCCAGATCCATCTCATATCTTGAGGACCGATGAGGTAGAATTGTATAATTTCCTTAGCTACCTTAGTTAGAAAAGTTGAGTGTTTGGTTGCTAAGTATTTTGAATTCTCAAGAGCTCGAGTTCTATATTATTTGTGTTAAGCTTAATCGGTAAGGGGACATTGAGCATAGTCTTGTTGTGAGAAAGCTTTTAATTTATGGTTGAGATCAACATAAATTATTTATTGATTTTGCGGACTCTATTGCTCGAATTTGTGATTAGGGAGTTAAAGTCATCGAATTAAGGAAAATATCAAACATTATGAGACTTCATGTGGATAATATTTGAGTAATAACGAAGGGTATAAGGTTAGCAAAATGTAAGTTGTGCAATAACTCAAAGATCTAAGAAGTTCTAGGATGTAGAACTTATCAGTTGAGGTAGGATTACATTTTTTTTTTTTGAATTTGTAAATTTAGATCGAAAGTCACATTGGAATAGTGATTTGAATTTTTTTTTGAAGTACAATCATTTGGGAACAAATAAGAACTATGACTTTAATAGAGTTGGCAGTATAGTTGTTAATAAGCATCAGAATGCGCAGCGAAAGTTAATTAGCGATGTCTCATGTGAGTGCTAGGTAAGAAAAGTTAGTGTCGATCTAGTTTAATGTATCTGGACCTAGATAGTAAGTTTTAAATTTCGAGGACGAAATTTCATTTAAAAGGGAAAGAAATTGTAGCGCCTAAAAATCTAATCTACTAAATCGCATGCATTAGATTAAATAAATATTATGATTCTTGTTTTAACTTTAATTGATTTAAATTCTTTATTCGATTTATGTGTTATTAAAATGTTTATTTATTTATCTAAATTATTTTATTGTACAATTTATTTGCTTTAATGATTTTAAAGGTTTAAACTTGCTTATTTAAATGATTTTAATTGTCCAAATTATTTATTTAAAATAACTTGAGTTTATCGGTTAGTTATTTAAATTATTTTAAATGTCTAGATTATTTATTTAAACGATTTTTGATTGCCCATTGTGTTTTTAAAGATTTTTATCTACGCTTGTGTATTTATTTAAATGACTTTTAAACGTTCATCTAGTTTATAAATTATTTTAATCGTTCCATTTATTATTTAAAATTTTTTTATTTACCATGGTGACATCAAAATGTTTAATCTTTGATTTAAAAGAATTCCTGAGTTTATGTTATTTCAGAGCCGGCGGGCGAAAGCGGTGTTGTAAGTTATAATTTATTCTTTAAGTTTTATGTAGTAAGTTGGAGGAAATTTATTAAACGATTATTTTAAGGATTTTCGAGTAGTATTATTAATTTTAAAAGAAAGTTTATTTAATTACCTTCCAAAAATTAGTATTTTAAAACCCGGATGGAAGTTATTTAATTCTTTCCAACTTGTAATTTTCAAAGAAAATAATTTTAAATAATGTAGAGTGTGTGGTGTAGTAGTAGTTACTAGCCTAGTAGCAACTCACTTATTTTTGAAATAGCAACTTTGATATTTTAATCATTAACAACTACAACTACACACACCTATATATACACCTACACATATACACACACTTTTGATCCCAAAAGAAAAGAAAATAGGCTCCTTCCCCATTTCCCTAACCCTAGCCACCACACCCCTCCCCCTTTCTCTCCAATCCCGTCGGCCATCACCCAGCCGCCCTCCAACCGATCGGAAATCGTACTTTGGAGCAAAGGAGTCATCTCTCTCTCACACACATTTTTCAGCATTTTCAGCTTCTTTTCTTGGGTATTTTGAAGGCAAAGGCAAGTATATGCAATTTATTTGGCCACCAAGCGAAGCTATTATGTTGTATGCCTTAATCTTGATGTCATTTTGGTTTTTCATTGTTGTGTAAGTTATGATTTCGAGTTTTTCCATGAAAAATCAGTAGCTTGCTTGAATATTTCGAATCCCTATTGCATATTGTTGTTAAAATGAGTTATGTGATGGTTTGGATTTGAGACTTGGTTGATTCTTTCTTGTATTTCGAAATTTCAGAATTAAATTAGTAGGATTCTTGTGATTTTTGCAATTTTGCTTGTGTTTTTTGTGTTGAAATGAGCAATGTATTGTGTATTGGTCGATTTTTGAAGTGTTTGCAAGTTTTGAAAATTTCAGCCCTACATTTTTCGTGTTGTTTGAGCTCATTTTCGGGAATTTGATTTGATCGTGTTAAGGGCTACCTAGGCTGGACGAAAGGGGGTCTAAATGATGTAATGGATGAGGTTTGGATTGGTTTGAAGGGTTGGAGGTGAAGAGTTGAGGGCTGAATTTGTGGTCGTGTGTTAGGGGTGATCCGGTTGTAATAACTCGGCCTAGAATGGGACTTTGAGCTAGCATCGGGTGTGAGGGCTTGGCTTGAGGTGTCATTGTGATCTAAGGGGAGTCATTAAGGTTGGTTTAAGGGCTGGAGATTTGGGAATTCAATCGATGAAGGGTTCGTGAGGAAATAAGATAATATTAGACTTGCGCAGATTTTTGTCATCCTTTCGATTGGTCTCTAGAGTTTGGTTCTGATGGGTTGAATTAAGAGATCTGTACAGGGGTTAGCTTTGTCATATTTTAAGTGTAGGATTATGTGGTCGTGTCGGTTCAATTTGAGTGTCATTCGGCTAAGTTTTGCATAGGTTAAGGGCGAATTGAGTTGTGGTGGTTAGTGCAGATTCCGTGGGAGTTTAGGGGCTGTCCGGGAATTCAAAGTGAACGGGCTGCTCGGATCTATTTTGGAGGTTGGAATCTGGTCCTTGGGTTATTTTAGAGTGTTTATAGAGTTTCGGTTCAAGCGTAGGTCAATTTGGTTAAGGAAAGGTCGGTTTATGGGTTTTTCGGTTTGAACGCTCGAGGTGAGTCTTAGTTGAAGAAAAATTGGAGGTTTGGTCGATTAAGTTTAACCTAGGGGCAGCCACTTAATCATCATTTTTCCTTGATTTAAAGCATGTTTTCACCCTCTAAAGTTGTGTATTCGAGTGTGTTGATTCAATCATTCGAGTTGAGTTAATTTTTAAACAAGTGAGTAAAATACCTTTGCGTTTACGATTCAAGCAAAAGTTTGAGGTTGAGTTAAAGTAAAAAGTTTGAATGAGGAAAGTTGATTGTGACGTTAGTAAGAAGGGGCCAGGAGAAATCTTGGTTTCCTTAACCCCCAGACGTGTAAGGAGAGGCCGAGATAAATCTTTGTTTCCTTACCACCTAGACGTGTAAGGAGTGGCCGGGAGAAATCTTGGTTTTTTTACCATAGAGGGGCAATGTGGGGCCGGGATAAATCTTGGCTTCCTTTCCAGCATAGTAATGTAGCCATTGATCGATCAAAATAAAGAGGGTCACAATCGAGGATCTAAATTCATAGAGAAGAGTTCAAAGTTAAAGTTAACTATAAAGTTATGAAAGTTATGTTTAAAGGCTTGAGTTGAGTTGAAGTTCGAAGCATGAGTTTTGTTGTATTGCGTGAGTTCATTGCATGCGACCTTCTTTATAGTCCAAGTCTCATTTCCTTTTTATCTTTAAGATTTATTCGAGAAAGTTTCAAGGTATTATAAGTACTAGTATTTTAAGTACCATGCGTGTATTTTTAAACCTTCATTACTTCATGGTTTATACTTGTTGGGTCTTTAGACTCGCCACCTTTAATTGGTGCAGGTTAAACTTTTGATGAGATCGAGGGGCATGACTCTTGAATGGAATGCGATGCGGGCTTGGCACATCCCTCCGACCTATGCTAGTCTTCCACAGATGATATTTAAACGTATAGTTTTGACGTTTTTTTTTTGTATATTGGTTAGATGTAAATTTAAGAAATTTTAGTTTTGATTTGTTGGCATGTAAACTATCCAACTATTAACTTTGGATGTTTTTGATTCTGTACCTCTATCATTGGGTTCTTGTTCGTTTCTCGTGTTGAGTTTTCTGTCTTGTTGGTTGCATCTTTAGTGTGTTGTTTGAGACAGGTGGTTTCTAATAGTTAAAGAAAGGTCATGCAGAAATTTTTGAAAAATCCGCATTATTTTAATATCTTTTAAATATTAGAGATTAGAGGGTCGTTTTATATATATTCAAAACCTTTGAAATTTTTTAATACAATTTTTGAACGCTCTCCAGAGTGATATCATCAACATCAGCTCCATGTACTTCTTGATCACTCGAACTAACAAAATTAGATGCATTAAAGAAAATTTACTTTTGACTCGTGTTGCGGCCAGGTGTTGCAACATCGAAGGCAACACCGAGTGGATTTACCTGAAAGTTTTTCTTTCCATCCAGCAAAGTAGTCAGTGAGGTATGTTCTTCTTCATCATGTTCTCGATTTCCATCAGAGTCATGATCGCTCAAGGAAGTGGTCATACCCTTGCGGAGTCGATTGACACACTCATTTGCATAGTGTCCATAGTCATGACATTCCCTGCGTTTAATATTATCATAATTATTGGTATTAGACTAACTCTTACCATCGTACCTAGGTCAAGTCTGTCCTTGAGTATGTGAAATTTTTTGTTGCTTTTCGGGTGTAGGAAGGCTTGGAAATCTAGATGGTTGACCACTTTTTTTCTTGTCCCTTATCTTCTTCAAATAATCATCAAATTTATTCATATTGAAAGAAATTGAATCTTCACAAGGATGAACTCATTCACTTCCTCCAAAAATTTAAACAAATATTTGTAAGAATCATTCGAAACTTGAAAATCTATGGTCTTACATTTATCTTGATTTTGTTCTTACATCTTCATCTCGTAGGTACGAAGAGAACTTATCAATTCATCCACTCCAAGTGTAGATGTATCCTTGGATTCATCTATTGAACAAATTTTGACATGAAAGTGCTTCGGGAGTGACCTGAGAATTTTACTAACTAGTCTTTCATTAGAGATTGCCTCGCCAAGACTGAATGCTTCATTGGTTATGCTCTCCAGGCGATAGTCATACTTCATGATTAGTTCATTATCTTCCATTCTCAGTCTTTCAAACTTAGATGTAAGTAACCTAAGTCTGGTTTTTTTTACGCTCTTGGATCCTTTGCAATGAGTTTGGAGAATATCCCATGCTTTTCTAGCTCAAACACAAGTAGTGATCAAATTAAACATGTTCATATCCACTGATGTAAAAATAGCATTAAGAGCTCTAGAATTAAAATTCGACGTTTGAACTTTGTCGGTTGTCCATTCGTTTTCTGGTTTGGTGCAGTTTCACCCTTCAATTTTTTTTTTGTTGGTGGAGACAAACCATCAACAACATGTTACCAAGCCCTTTCATCTATAAATTTGATGAACATGCGGATTTTTACTTTTCAAATGGCATAGTTGGTTCCATCCAAAACGGGTGGGCGGAGTGCAACATTCGTGAATTGTATGTACATAATAAACTTGCAAAAATAACCAGAATCTCATTTAGTTACGTCAAGAGTTATGTCACTTGTTAGGAAATGATACACCAGGTTTATCTTTAAAATATATTCATGTAGAGTTCGTGTTTTCTACGGTGTTGGCAACAACACAGACAACATACAGGAAAATAGTAAAGCATGGATTAATAAATAAAACAAATAAAAATCACATATAATTATGCACAAGTAACTAATACTTATGCGGGTGCCACATGACCAAATAATCACTAAAAAATCGAAAATCAGTTTTAAAATAAATACTAGTGATTTCTACGAAAAACAGAAAAGATAAAATTTCTCAACAAGTTGATAAATCAAATTGCATCCTAAATAACCAGAATAATAAAATAGTCAGATGCAAAGTCTGTATGCCAAAATTGGGGAAACCACGTTAAGAGTTGGCTCTGATGCCACTTGTTAGAAATGATACGCCGAGTTTATCTTTAAAATATATTTATGTAGAGTTCGTGTTGTCTAGGGTATTGACAATACCACAGATAACATGCAGGGAAATAGTAAAGCACGAATTAATAAATAAAATAAATAATAATCAAAGATAATTATGCACAAGTAACTAATACTTATGCGGGTGCGACATGACCAAATAATCAATAGAAAATCGTAAATCAGTTTTAAAAAATAATACTAGTGATTTCTACGAAAAACAAAAAAAGACTAAATTTCTCAACAAGTTGAGAAATAAAATTTCATCCTTATAACCAGAATAAAAAAACAATCAGATGCAAATTTCTTATGCCAAAATTTGGGAAACAGAAAAGATCTTCCAACAACACTATGCACTAACTGTTGTCATCGATGTCCCCCAACACGCAAGGAAACACGGGTAAAGAATAATTGACGGCTACAAAAGTTCTTCAGAAATCTTTGAATTCTTCTGCGTGATTTTTCTCTCAATTCTCTAGTGAAGAAGTCTACTCTCGTTTGTGCAGCAATCCTTATTTATAGATGAGAATCCAAGCATGAAAAAAATTTCTTAGATAGAGTCCTACAAATTAATAAAGAAATAAATTTAATAAGGAAAGTGACTCTTTTAAACACAATCAACCATATCTTGATAATATTTTTTAATAACAATACTTGAAAATACCATATCAAGATATTAATAAATCTAGGTAAATATTCAATCTATAGTTTCTCGATAATATTGAAATATTAAATCTAAAAAAATATCAAGTATAGAAAGAAAAAATTCTTAAATTAAATCTTTTCAAACTTAGAAAAATAACATCAAGGAATTAATATTTCTTTCAAATATAACCATGAGTTGCCAAACGGAAGGAAAATACACTAATCTGACAACATGTGGTAGCATTGGAATGATGTTTCAAGATGAGTGTCCGCATTCCAAAACGAATTTGAAGCACTCAACCAAAATAGATCTTCATTTGATATGAGGGTATGAATACATATTTTTTTTATTTAAATTCAATATATTCCGAATTTTATTTGTTTAGTATGCTCAAGATTATACGATGTATGAGCAAGATCATAACCATTCATGGTCCGATGAAAAAGCTTGGTTAATGTTGAAGGATAAACCAAAATGGAAAATATGATCGTTTGATAAATCCACACGAGGTTTGAAGAATACTACGAAGAAGCTGAAGAATATTGATGGTGTATCTTTTCTATCTCTTTCATCCACACCATCTGATACACAAGCCGTCGAGACGACGTGCAAGAAGTGAGCACAACCATTAGACCGATGGAAAGGAAAACTGTCAAAAGGGCCATGAGAGGAGAAGGATCGAAAGATGCAAACATGTTGAAAATGTTGAAAACAATACATGAAGTAGAGAAAAAGGGATGATGAAATGACTTATTTAACAAAAGAACATTATGCAGCAATGACTCAAAATATCAAAAGAAGTTTGAAATGAGGATGATGGAGCATGAGATGAGGGTGGAGAAACAAGAAAGAATGAAGATGGAGCAAAAAAATTGAATCATGTAGAAAGATGTAAGGATCCAAGGCTGACTGACATCAACGTCAGTATTACATGAAGATACAAGAGCAAATTCTTCGAAAAAGATTCAATCAGTAATTTATTTTGTTCCTATTTCATTATATTTTAATTGGTTGTAATCTTTTAAATTTAGTGTATTTTTTTATTTCATATCTTTTGTTATTCCGTGTATTTTTTTATTTTGTGTGTTTTTGTATTTCAAGTAAGTTTTAAATTTTAATGTGTGTATTTGTTATATTTATACTTTACAATTTTATTACGTTTAATGAAATTAAAAAATAATATTTCAAAATCATCACTACAAGTTTACAACATCACTACGACACTATAACAACATACAATAAAGTTATCAATGTTAACATCATCATGCGATCAAGCTGTAACTTCATCACACCAACTTCTCCAATCCCCATATTGTTGAACATGGTTGAAAAAATGAGCCTATCAAATTTATTAGATATCAAATTGAGTATTTTTATATTCCGACTTTGAACGTAAGCTTTAAAGACATGTATTTTTTAACCCACAACTACTTAACAAATTTAAATTTTAGTCCAAGCTCTTTAATTATATACATTTAATAAATTTTCCAAGTCAACTGGGAAAATATAATGTTTCAAAATAGAGCGTGATTTAATTTTCCAACAACAGCCATCAAATTTCAAAATCTGAAAGTTTAATTGTCAATTTAAATTTTTCGGTAATGATTTGGTGATAATAATAATAATAATAATAATAATAATAATAATAATAATAATAATAATAATAATAATAATAATAATAATAATAAATAATAAATAATAAATAATTCGAAACGTATATTTGAAAATTCAAACATGCATATGATTATTGTATATTAAATGGACCAATTAAAATAGGTATTTCTTTCCAAATTCCGAACTTTAAACTATTATATTATTACTAATTTTAACATAACAATAAGTTCCCGTTCATTTGGATTGATGGATTCAAATGCATTGGATAAATCTATTTGACAACGAAATTCAAATTCCGATCATTTAGTTATTTTTAGAGTCATTGTTGTAGATTTCAAATTCATCTCAGTTATAGAAAAAAAAAATGAATTCGAGTAACCAACACCAAACATAAAAGTCACGGTACCAATTTTTCTTCACCAAAAGCAAAGAAAAAAGAGAATTTTGTTACAGCTACCCCAATCCCCTGCACTCCTACGCATGTGAAACGGTTTACTTCCTTAATTTTTTTTAAATAATATTTTAAATGTTCAAAACTAGAACGTTTTCAGACGATTAAGCTTTAACAAAAGGGAAATAAACTTTATCAATCCAAACAAACAAATCAACTTTCAAGTAACAAAAAGGAGTTGGTCCAAGTTTTGATTGAGTTTGAATACTCAAACATCTTACATAAAAAAAGAGAATCAAGTTAAAGAAAAAAACAAACATTGATGCTTGGGATTAAAAATCATTTTTCTTTGCAATATAAATAATATCTTTTAGGCTTCTAAAAAACCCATTTTCATATTTTAAAGTAAATAAGACCATAAATTTAAAACTCAACTTTCATGTTTATATAATATTTTATTTTAATTAAGATGAATTTAAATATTCACCTCATAATTATATATTCATTTAATTTGAAATCTAATATACTTTGTATTAGTGATATGCAAATAAAGAAAATGTGATTTTAAAATTTTTTCTATTATTTCATCGTAAACAATAAATATATAATTGGAATATATGAATTTCAAATCTAACTGGTAATAAAACTATAATCAAAATATGTAAATTTCAAATTTAAAACTTATTGGAAGGTTGATAAAATATAATATTTTAAAGCATTTTCGAATAATATTTTTTTACTTACACCGAAATGAAAGACAACCTCGGAGTGACTAATGTTGAAATATGTTTTTATTTAATTGAGAAAAACGGAAAAAACAAAAAGGAGACTTTTTCCCCGGAATACCAACAGAGGCTTTCAATTATTCAAAACTGGACCCTTACTGTTAATTACTCGGACCATTATACTCATAAATAAACAACAGCGACACACACACAGCTTTCTCCGATTCCCCACCATTGCCGTTGCTCCATCTTTTCAAACGAATCAAGCAAAATTCAAGAGTCGTCTTCTGGGTGATCCATTTCTTGGTGGGTTTTCGTTTTCTTGATCTTGAGGAGAGAAATGAGTGGGGGAGGGGGAGAGGGAGAGGAAGGGGCGTCCTTGGAGTTCACTCCCACTTGGGTTATCGCCTCCGTTTGCACCGTCATCGTCGCCATTTCTCTTGCAGCTGAGCGCGTGCTTCACTACACTGGGAAGGTTCTCACTTTTTTTTTTTTTAAATATATATATATATATATATATGTGTGTGTGTGTGTGTGTGTGTGTGTGTACTCTTGCTCATGTGATCTTATTTGAATTTTGATCACTGAAGTTAATGGGAGCGGGGAGGGTTGGTTTGACTTCGTTCGATGAAGTTGTTTTGTTGGGTTATATTTATTTATTTTTTTGAAGAAATTTGTTGGAAAGATTTGATTTTTACTCCTTTTTTTCTGAATCTGGGCTGCTTACGAATGGTGTAACGGGTTTGTTGATCGTGAACAGTATTTAAAGAAGAAGGACCAAAAACCACTCTATGAAGCTTTGCAAAAAGTTAAAGAAGGTGGGGTTTTTTTTTCTGTAAAAGATTTCCTCTTCCTCATGTTGTTCTCTATGAAACTTCAATTGACAGTTGATTTTTGAAAATGTTTGGTGGTCGTAGAGTTGATGCTATTGGGGTTCATATCTCTCATGTTGACGGTATTTCAAGGCCGTATAATTAAAATCTGTGCATCCCCCGATACGATGAAACATTGGCTTCCATGCCCGCTGTCTCATGAATCTTCTTCTGCTGGAGAATTACCTAATGCTAGCCCAGATTCAAGTTCGCATCACCGGCGTTTGTTTGCCGCAGAAGCAGCAGCTGGCGTCGGTCACTGTGCCGCACAGGTGATTTAATAATTATCCCGTCCCTTTCATTTCTTTCCTGGAACAAGGTTAATGTTATATAGCAAGATTTGGAAATAAGATTCATTTCTTTCTTTTATTAATTTCCTGTGTTGGGATGTTTGTTACTCTGAGAGCCTATATACCCTGTCGATGGCCATATTAGTTGGTAATGCATGTTAAATGTGGCATCTTTTTGCTTCTTTGTAATATAATTAGGTATTAGAAATCGTTTTTGCTATTCTACCATTATTGTTACAAAAGCTAAACTCTTTTTAGCTACATTGGCTTGGAAAAAAAAGGATTCTTGGTAAAAATTTCAAGCTGCCACGGGTTATTATCATTTCAGCAGTGATATTTATATTGATAGCACTTTTATGTATCAAACTAGAACCTATTTGAGAACGACTGTGGTTTGATTCTTGTAACAGAATATGTGGTAACATAGAAAAACCGAACAACAATTGAACCATCCCGATTCCATATCATTTTTAAAAAAAATATCTCAGCCAACTTGTACCATGAAACAACATCTTGTGTACTGTTGTTTTATACATATTTTGTTGATAAATGCTTATGTACATCCACACCTCCATATACCTCGACGAGTACATACTACCTGATCATGTTTATGAATATCTTTGTTAAATTTTCTAACTATTTTCTTCATTATCCTACTACAGAATAAGGTTCCTGTGTTATCACTTGAAGCCTTGCACCATCTACACATATTTATCTTTGTTCTAGCAATTGTCCATGTGGCATTTTCTGTCCTGACTGTTGTATTTGGAGGGGCTAAGGTTAGTAACTTTTTGATTAAGTTTGATATGTATTGAGGCAATCTTTTTTAGTATTTCTTGCTTCAAAATTTAAATCTTTGTAGATACGGCAATGGAAGCACTGGGAAAACTCGATTGCTAAAGATAATTATAACAGTGAACAAGGTATACATTTATTGCTTTCAAGATTTAATATTGACATTTGCGGCCTAGAAATTTTGGAGCTCGTGGAATAGTGTATGATCTATTTTTTAAAATTTTGCGATTGATCAAATGAATTTGTTGTGTACTGAGTAAAGGTTATTTGCAATCCTATGTGGTTGGCATTCGATGACCTAGCTTTAAGCAAGCAGCATGACTATTCTTAAACTTCTCCAAATGTGATGTTTTAGATCAATTTATACCGGTGTAAAGAAATGCAGCTTTTGGTAATGTACAGTTTTGAAGCCGAAGTTCACAAATGTTCATCAACATGATTTCATCAAGAAGCGGTTTAAGGGCCTTGGGAGGCATTCAGTCTTGTTGAGCTGGTTGGTAAGTTAATTTGTCACGAAATGTTTCCTACATTTTATGGTATCTCTATCATTTAATCTTTAATTTAGTTATGTAATGTTGAAAAAAGCTATGCTACCTGCACCTGATAATAATGACGTTTTCTTGATTTCTCATTTTTATGATTTCCCATTCACTGATGAGTTGACTTCTTGCGTTCCCTGTTTCCTTTACTGATATTGCTGAATGATGATTTCTTATTTGGTTAATGTCTCAGCATTCCTTCTTTAAGCAATTCTATGGATCTGTAACGAAAACCGATTATACCGCTCTCCGACTTGGTTTTATAACGGTTTGTGCCAAATCTCTTAGTTTTTAATTCGTGAGCCTGAATATGTTTTATTCTTCTCTACATCTTTGTGCTTATCCTTACATGGTACTCATATATTGTTGCAGACACATTGCAAAGGAAACCCAAAATTTAATTTCCATAAGTATCTTATGCGTGCTCTTGAAGACGACTTTAAGACAGTTGTTGGTATTAGGTAATTGATTGTTGAAGAAACGAGTAATGTTGAGGCCTCTCCATGAACCCTGTTGCTTGATCAGCATTCAGTTCTTGTTTTTAACGCCGTAATTTGGCTAATAACAAATGCTTTTTATTTATTACAGTTGGTATTTGTGGATTTTTGTCTTCATCTTCTTGTCGTTGAACGTTCACGGTATGCATTCAAATACCTTTTTGGACACAACTTGAGAAATTATTCGTGCATCTGTTATATTTGCTTAAAACCATTGCTACTTTTATTTCAATGTAATGTCCAAGTTGTTGTATTAATTAGCTCTGAAAATATTGTAACTTGAGGACACTGTGGAGATCGATAAGCATGATAAAAAAATATTTTGAATTGCAGGTTGGCATACTTACTTTTGGATTGCGTTCATTCCTTTCGTTGTAAGTAATTCTGATTAATGTTACTCCTGCTATACCGCATATCTTCTGAAAGGAATTGGAAGGAGTTCTATCACTTAAATATGGTTATCTTCCATATTGATCCTGTCGCAAAATTCTTTCTGATTAGTGCTCAGAGGTCCTAAATTGGCATATTTTTTTTAGTAATGAATTTATTCAGTGGCTTTGGCTTACTTGCTTCTTGTACTCTTGTTGTCTGCAGTTGTGTTTATACTTGTTCACAAAATAAAATTTCCCCGTCCCAATTCAATTGTTTTGCTACCCACCTTTTCAATACACCCTCACATGATATTATGTTTCCTAAAACAGTAGTTTCTTTTGAAAATGCTGTCTTTTCTGTCAAACCAATGATTTGGCGCATTCTACTTCCAAACTCAAATCATAATTGTAGAAATGTAACAAAATCGAAAGTTTTTGCTTTTGTTGTCAACTACCCCTATAACTTTTGTCAGTGCAGACTGATCACGAGTTCAAAACGGGACACATGGATTAGTATATTACCGCATACTTGATGTTGGTTCATTTCATGGAATTCACACGTACTAGCGCGTCAAATCAAATCAAATCAGTTGATTCACACTCATGGCTACTTATATTGCAGCTTCTTCTGGCCGTTGGCACCAAGCTGGAGCATATTATATCCCAGTTGGCTCACGAGGTAGCTGAGAAACACATAGCCATTGAAGGCGATTTGGTTGTGCAACCATCCGATGATCACTTTTGGTTCCGGCGGCCTCACATAGTCCTTTTCTTAATTCATTTTATTCTCTTTCAAAATGCTTTTGAGCTTGCTTTTTTCTTCTGGATTTGGGTACGTTTATCTGCTTGAACTCAATTTTAGCATGGTAAATTCTATTGTTCGTCGCTTGAAAATGCGGTTATCTCCATTGCCTATAGGTTCAATTTGGCTTTGATTCCTGCATAATGGGACAAGTCCGATACATTGTTCCTCGGCTCGTTATAGGGTAAAAGGCCCATATTACTTTGTTTCTTCTGGTTATATGATGCGTCTGTGAACTATGCTCGACCTACCAAAACTTATTCCTTTTTCTTGTCATTTAAGTGTGTTCATTCAGCTACTCTGCAGCTACAGTACATTACCGCTCTACGCCCTTGTCACGCAGGTAAGAGCTTTGGCTAAATTTTCTCCAACAGTGTAATTTCACTTGATAAACTGAAACTGAAACCTTGCCTCCACTCAATCTTGTTCTTGGGACAAAGATGGGAACCCATTTCAAGAAATCGATATTTGATGAGCATGTGCAAGTCGGGCTTCTTGGTTGGGCACAGAAAGCCAAGAAAAAAAAAGGGTTGAACTTGAAGGCTGCAACTGGTGGCTCGACTCAATCTGGGTCGACGACCGATGGTTCTACTGTGAGGTCGTTACAGATGGGAGACATTGGACGCAAGGAAACTACGCCACCTGCTGAAATTCAACCTTCGAACGGTTCTTAAGAATTGGCCGGGAAGCTCAAAATTCTTGGTTTGTACGATATTTTTGGAGGTTGGTGGTGTGGATTATTTTTGGATCAAGGTGATGTTG
This sequence comes from Henckelia pumila, assembly GCF_033568475.1. Lineage (NCBI taxonomy): Eukaryota > Viridiplantae > Streptophyta > Magnoliopsida > Lamiales > Gesneriaceae > Henckelia > Henckelia pumila. Next base: position 162,504,429 of record NC_133122.1, read on the forward strand.
AGAGAGACTAGATAATAGATTCATGTTTTAATACAAGTGACCAAATGTATGAGAAAAATGAATTTTGTGTATTATTCAATATTGGACGCAACCCAGCGAATAGGGTTGATATATATAAGATAATCCAGCTTTTTAAACATGGGCATTGTCAATTGAACTTCAGTAAGAGGCTTAACAATATGAAGTCAACATAATTTCTATAAAATTTTCCATATAATCCTATACCCAAAACAAATGTTTTATAGCTCTCATTGATTATTTTCACTTGTCATTTAACGATTTTATTTACTATTTATATTTAAAATATTCATTTATATAATATTATAAATATATTTATGATATTAGTTTAAATAATTATTAATAATGTAAATTAGTTTTATTCATAAATGTTTAATATTTTTATTTTTAATATTAAAATTTAATTTAATAATTAATATATAAGTCATTTTTATTAATAAATATTTAATATTAAATTTCAAATTAAACGAAGACATTTAAAAAAGTATTCAATAATTATGAAAGACTAAAATAATTTCAAACATACACAATCGATAACAAATTACATAATTTAAAAAACATAAACGTATACAACTTATAAAGACCAACATATATTTTTTTTAATAAAAAAAATATATGTTGGTCTTTATAAGTTGTATACGTTTATATATTTTTTTAAAAAAAAAAACATAAGTATACACAATCGATATAGATCATCATATATATATATTTTTTAAAAAAAACCATAAACGTACACAACCGATAAAAATTAACATATTTTTTTAGAAATAAATATACACAGATGACACACCTACTATATGTTATGTATCTTTTATAATTGCTTAAACTATTTTCATATGTTAATAAAGTTGGGTCGCCATTATGCAACTGATATCTACCATAAGTACGACAATCTTTTTACTCTAATTCGAATTGCTTCTGCATCATCTTGACTTCCTTCTGCTTAATAGCTTCCTTTATGTAATGTCCAAAAAGTTCACTAACTTAATCACGATAAATTAATTTTATTATATGATTTAATGCATGTTATTTGAGAAAAAATTAGTTGTTATGTGAAGTTATGTGATTTACTTGAATGCTTGAAATTTTATGTGATGTGTATGATTTTTAAGTTTTAAGGTTGGTATTTAATTTTGAGTCATAGTGACGAGTCTAGCCTTTGAGAGAGTTAAGAAAAATATTTTATTTAAATAAGTTTAAGTTGGTGCAGTGTGTTATATCAATTGGGAGAGGTAAATTTTTTTAAAGACTTTTAATTGTAACTTATGGGCCGTGTTGAAAACTCATTAGTCATAATATAATTCAAGCGTTCAGTTTTTTCTTTCTTTCATTTCGAACGCTTCCACTTTTTTTTCTCCCAAAGTCTCTTCTCGCATTCCAAACGCTGCATCCAAGGCTAGGGTTCGTTCATCTCGAGGCTAGATCATCCTTCCGTCCAGTTAATTTCAGTCAAACATATCAGGCAAGTTTTTACTGTTTTAAAACTCATTCAAGACTATATCTATTTTAAAGGTTTAACCCTAGGTGGTTTTATGATGATCGATGCATGTTTCTTGTAAAATTCCATGAGTATGATGTTTAAACGTGAAGCGCGAGGTGTTCCTTATGTTTTTGGTGTAAATGTATTGAGGTTATTATGGATTTTGAAATATAGTTGCAGAATTTTGATGTTGGTAGTTTTTAGGACAAATCTTTTTCAAGTTTTGAAGTTTTCCTGTCCAGAAATGATTTCTTTTCAAGTGTAAAATATTTGATGGTGAAAGAGAGGCGTTTAGATCAGAAAAATCAGAAAGGAAGGGTGTATGGGCGTCTGTGTGTCGCTGCCTAGGAATCCCGACAGCGAGCCTCTCACTCGAGCGCAACTTGTTGCCGCTCGAGCGAGAGCGTTAACGCACGGCTCGCTCGAGCGGCAAGTTCCTGCGCTCGAGCGAGCATGACTCTGTCTCAAATTTTAAGTTTTCGTGTGTTCAGTCCAAAATTCAAGTTTTTGACTTTTAAAGCTATTTTAAGTTTTTTTAAGATGTTCCATCGAAAAAAATTTCAAATTTGAATGTTCGGACAAACAGAATGACTCACATAAATCGATTATGCTAAGTATTGCATGTTTATGTGATTTTTCCCCATGAAAGCTACTTTATCATGAAATGTTTTGAAATATTTTATGCATGATGTTTATCACGAATTTTAAGAGCATGTAATGATGAAGTATGGAACGTATGAGAAGTATGATGATATGAAAGATGCATGAAAATATTTTGATGTTGTATGTGAATTTGTGGTGGCAATGAGGCGGATAATGCAAGGTTTGGATTTTTGGGTTGAGCTCCGGAAGTGCCTTCCCAAAATATGTGCTAAAAAATGCAGGGTTTTGGATTTCCGGGATGAGCTCTAGACATGCCTTCCCAAAATACGTGCTCAACGCAGGGTTTTGGATTTTCGGGTTGAGCTCCGAAAGTGTCTTCCTAAACTATGTGCTCAAACGACGGTTGCCACAAATGCATGCACTTCATTACCTAAGATGTCAAGTTTTCACTACATGTTCATGTTATGTCATAAATTTAAATGTCAAGCTTTTTATGAAAAGTTTTATATGTAGCTTCTTGCTGAGTCTTTAGACTCACTATACTTGAATGGTGCAGGTAACGATGATATCGATGCCTTCATTGATGACTTTGTTTGTGGACATGAGGAGGAGCAGGGGGTCGGTCCAGCGGGCGATGCATGAGTACGAGGCCTAAGGATGAGAATTCATCAAACAATTATTTTATTTTGATGGTTTCGTTGAGGGGAAAAAACAAGTTTTATTATTTCTTTTGATGGCCATATTTGGAAAAGTTAGAAAAAATTTTATTTCATTATTTCTGTTGCACTTTTTAATCCCCTTAATTATTGAAGAAGATGCTTGCTTCCGCAAAATTTTTATTTTTCGCAAATTTTAAGTACTAATATTTGAGTGACATTCCGATAGAAATGTTGGGACGTTACAATTTATCTCAACTTTCTTATCATTAATTTTTTCTCTTTAATATTCATGCATTTGTTTTAATTTAACTAGAAGTTCTCCGACATCTATAACTCTAGATTTGTTCTTTCTTTGGCCTCTGTTGCCCTATTAGACATTAGGGGGATTTCAAAGACCTCATTGGTATGTAGACTGGTTGAAAAGGCATGTGCGCGGAACTCGAAAGTCCTCGAATTCTTGTCAGCATGAAGATCAAGTGACAGAGAAGCTCATTTCTATCACTCTATTGCAATCTTCCACACGTTTTCGTATTTGAACTCCTTACTCTTATGTGATGTTTCTCACATATTATGTGCAGCAGCTAAAGCTTCTTTTTGACCACTAGCTCGATTATTGAAGAAATTGTTGTACCATCCCAAAAACTTTTCAACATCAGGGATACTGGATAGTAATGTTATTTTGTCGATGTTCATTTTCTCGCTGGCGTACCCACATGCCGATTATCATTATACTAGGTGGTGTTACTTTTCCAAAAATGATTATTATTTTGTATATTAAAAACTTTTGGATCGTTGGTGATAGTTCTCTAAGCTCTTGCAAGACATTTCTCCACCATTGGCAATAAAATCTTAAATTTATTACGAAAGACATTCTTTTCTTTGTCATACTCACTCATCATCTTCGAGCTTAATATTTTATATCCCTAGTTTGTTGGATTCAGATCTTTTGATTCTCTCATGGCCATGGTTTTGACATCCCATTCTTTGGGCAGTCCACGCATGACTTTTAGAATAACTTCTCGGTTGTGATACATATTTCCAAGTGCAGCTAGTTCGATAACAATGCTACTGACTCGTTCATCAAACTCAGTCATGGTTTCTCCAATTTTCATCTTGATATCGTCAAATTTTTGGGTCGCAATAGATAGATTGTTTTATTTTGTTTGCTTGTTTCCTTCACACAGTTGAATCAATTTTCCCAAATCTATTTTCCAGTTTTATACATCTTGATTTTACTGAAGGTGTTTTTGTCCAGAGTCTTGAAAAAAATTTCCTTGGCTACATTGTCCAAGTTTGCTTTCTTTTTGTCTTCAGTTGTCCATTCTCTTCTCGTATTTTCTATCATTTGAGGAGCACCACTGTTGATGGCAATAACACTGTTAGCTTTGGTAATGGTAATAGGATCATGTATGATGACATATCACATATCATCGCCCTGAGCAGCCAAATGAGCCTGCATTTTGATCTTCTAATCATCGAAATCTTCCTTGGAGGACATTGAAATTTTTTTGTATGATGACATATTTAATATGTTCAAAGCAAGAAAGAACCCGCTCAATACCCCTTACTAGGATCGGTGAGTGCGTGTAGAGGGGGGTGAATACACCATTTGCATTTTTCTTCGAAATAATGACTGAGTTCAGTCATGGTCACCACTGAACAATTTGTTTCCTTCTTGACTGTCTGTAGTGGCCCGCTCCGGAATCATATACAAATCAAACTTAAGCATGCAATAAATATCTTAAAGCACACTAATCCAATAAAACCAGCGGAAACTAAAAAACTATTCAATAACCAACCGAAAAAATACAATCGGTACCAAAATTAACTAAAATAAACTGTTATACAACCTCGTCGAATAACAGTACTAAAATCCACAAATGGAAACCTGGTACGGAAACAATCCAAACACCGCTGGAGCTCAACGATCGTTACCACCTGGTCCGTTCAACCTAAGCCCTGTCCCATGGAATGAGGTGTCCAGAATCAAAAACCGATGATATGAGCTAACAACTCTCAGTAAGAAAGTATGAGTATCACATGCTATAAATGCTAATCAAATAAACGGGTACCGAAAACCTATCACGGTAAAACTCTGCTCAAATAAGAGGCATCATGGTATGTAGTATGCTGGACCATCAAAACAGGAGGTGACTCACATACCAAAAATAAAATATAAATATAGGTGACCTGATCCCGAAATACAACAAGTCCAACCATCCACTCAATAAATCGGGGCTGAGCGACCCCTCTACAGGTGTCAGGTTATATCAAGGTACATGCTCAACATGATAAATACATGCAACATAATAATCGTGACATAATATATGCACATAAGACATGCCATATAAAACATGCAAAAATAGAACATACATACTCAACCAGGATATCTCGGAAAATACGTCTATACATCTAATCAAGCAACTCAAGCAACCTAGCCACTCGGGTACACAATTCCAAACCTATAAGAAGATGATCATCATATCACTTATTGCTTACTAAAAACCTTAACTAGACTAATAGATACTCACTAAAGCTAATCAGATTCTAGACTTATACGTGCGTCCATCGCTAGTCCTTTGATGATGATCCCCTCAAACTCTAGGTGCAACTCCTCTACGATCCTGGTAATGCTTCGCTATCAACTGGCCCTCAAGATGACATCTGGAAGCCTTCCAAAACAACCAAAAATGAGAGAGACAAGAGAGAGAAGTGAGTAAGAAATGAGGGACTTGGCACCCCTATTTATAAGCAATAATCGGAACCACCGATCCTACGTTTGGATCTTCCTATCTCCTCATCTGACCGATCTCTAGCCACCGAAAGTGTGTCCCTGATTGGACAACGCACTGCCGTCGATGGATTTCGGAGCTTCCGATCTATCTCATGCCAATTTTCCAATCAGAAAGCCCATAATTTCTTATCCAAATTCAATCGGACCTTTCGATCTTGAGTTTGGAGCTTCCGAACTCACCATCTGCCTCTGAAGTACAACGCTGCTTCGAACGAGTTCGATGCTTCCGATCTTCTTTTCAGAGCTTTCGAACTGTCCAATGACTGGAAGAACTTGGAAATATTTTCGATCATCCTTAATCCGATATTTAAATCCTTAAAATCAAATGAGTATTCTTTAATCATGTTTTAGCTAATTGAACATTTTTAGGCAGTTGATTATCTTAATTAAAAATCGGGCTACTATACTGTCAACACTAATTGATCGAAAAAAGAGTTGCGCAGAATAAGATCAATTAATGAATAGAACACAAATAGTAGGATTCGACTGAAATGGTAAGAACACAAAAGTTGTTTATGGATGTTCGGAGATAAAAGCTCCTACGTCACCCCTTGTTCCCTTTGGAAGGTTTTACTATAATATTTGAGTAATACAAACACTTGTACAATCCCAATTCAGAAATGACTTAACACTGCCTTAATTAAAAGTCCTAAACTCAATATATAAATTCAGTCCTCGACTAATATTACAAAGTATGAATAAAATTCTTAACACTTAGCACAAAATTGATCCTTGATGACCGAATGAATAACTTGAAAGAGTGTTCTTTTACAGTTGTGATATTTAAGAATTTTGCATCACGACTGACTTGATCACAGATAGCTTACGATGCTTGATAGTTTGAAAAATTCTAGAGAACTTCCACAACTAATCTTCAAGCCTATTTATAGGCACCAATCTAAAACAGTCATAAATACTTTCAATTATATATGTTACTCTCATTAATTTTCTGTTTCTTGAGTTGTAATTCTTGGAGACAAATTCTGAAGATAGTACCCTACGCATTACCACTATTGCAGCGTCTGTTATGATGTTTTGTCTTTTCTCATAAATGGCAGTAATCCAAATAATTTGACTCTGATAGTTTAGGGAATGTCGGATTGACTGTAACTAATTTTCTTGAATATTATTTGATGATTGTCAATCGCCCAGTCTACAGTTGAGTACCCTTGACGAATTTGAGATAGTCATTCGGTCATGGTTCAGTCAAAGTACTGAGTCCAGTCGTCAACTTCAGTCTTTAAATATTATGCTAAAGTTCAATTGAATGCTCCTTTTATAAATTCAGCTGTCTTTAGTTCACTCATATAAATATCCAATAAGCTTAGGACTGATTCCTGATTACAACTGAAATGTCCAGTTGAGTAACTCCGATAAACTGTTCATTTGCATCCAGTTGAGTTACTTTTATCAGTCGTCTAGTTTTTCCGTTATTTAATTTTTAAACACCAAAACTTAAATTTATCCTCCAACACTTATGTAAGTGTGAAGATGAGCCACTTTAACGAAATACTTACCAATCCAAGATTGTGTTCCATGGAAAAAATGGACACAATTAACCATGAGAACTAATAAGATGTGAAAAAAATTATTTTGTGGGTACTGTTGCCTTGGTTTATATAAATGGCTGAGTAGTTCAATACATCGTATTAACTAAACAACTACCAAATATAATGGTATTCTACTACGGAAGGTTAAAGCCACAAGCTACCTCTCTCGATACAGTAATATTTCGATTGTACTTTTTAAGTATCTGTATTTCATACATGCATAATTTTTATTCATGTGGGGATTGTTAGAAATGAGCTTTGAGGCCCATTAATATTCAAAATTAACTGAAGATTGTCTTTCAAAAAATTGAAAATTTACTTGAAATTGGAATCTACATTTTGTGTATTAATTTTTTCAAAATTGATTTCGGATGAATGAAAAATTAATTTATTACGATTGGTGTTTGAAGCCCAATTAAATGTGTAGTAGGGTTGAGAAATGTCCCACATAGAAAGTTTAAGTTTTCTATCCCAACATAGATACTATTGTGTATGTTAATTAATAAAGTGATTAAGTTATGTCAAACAAGCCAAGGTCGACTAAGGGTGAAGGAGGTGCGCAACACGCTGTCTAAACTCAAGCTCGTGTGCACACGACACAAGGATGAAAAGGGCGCATTGATGGCACACATACACATCTTCACGAGGAGCAATGATGAGCTTTTATTTTTGTGACTCGGAAATTGTGAATGGAGTGGCAAGGGTGACGTGTCTGTGGTCCACATCAACATGGATGTAGCATGTGACTAGATGACACTGGGATGCATGACACGGAGCAGTTGAGAGTGATCGGATACATTGGATTGTAAGGCCAAGATAAAGGATTGTGATGATTCGTGATCAAAACCGTTGGACGAAGATCAGATGACTAGATGAAATTTGTACCATTAGACCAGGTGGTTGAGATCTGATACATATAGGGTTGCATCCGAGGGATGTGATCATTCCGAAAGGATGCGATTTGGATTGTTGATCTAGATATGGACGCACCTGATTTAAACTTGCATAAGGATATCATCCAATGGTTGTACTCTATCAGGTAAGATCAAATCTGACAGATCAGGTTGAATCTCATCCAATAGACACACCAATTTGTGAAAAGGCCTTTTCATCCTTTGGATATCTAGATATATACTTCTATGTTAAAATGAATTATTTTTTTTAACACGGTCAGAATTTCGAAAATATATTGACTTTCGTCCAAGTTCATATTGTTGCATACATTTCATTTCTCATTTTAGAAATTTCAAAAAAAAAATATCTTCATGTTCGTCGAGTTTTGTATTTTGTAGTTCTCCCATTTCAAAACGTAAGTCGTTGTTTCTTGAAAGAAGATTGTCGTATTTCATAAGCATCATGTGTGGTGCTAATTCGCCTTAAGGAAATATAGTTTAATTCTAGCATCAACATAAATTTTGATTGTGTCTTGTTCTAGTGCTTGTCACGACATCTGTCGAGACATCATACACTCCCTAACCCAACAGGGTTGGGTCCTAAGTTTGGTGGAATTTGAGAGTCTAGCATTGACATTAGTATTGTTGTCGGTTGGATATAGATCTAAAATTGCCCACATGTTGAGATTCGCTTGACGAAATGTCCCGTGGTGGTGGTGGAGGAGAAAATACATGAGAAGGATATGAAACGATAAATGTCCACCTATAGAAACATAATAATCGACCAGAAACATGATCATGGAGAGCTAGAAACGACATTCGAACCAGTGATAATATTTTTTATGAAAATTTAGTTGCTTAAGCAAATTCAGAAGGATGATTGAGATGAGAACGAGATCTTGGATTTTGAGAGCTTGAATTTTCTTCTATATTTAGAGAGCCATAAAAATCATTCAATGAACCATTGAATTGATCAACCATTTAGGTTAATAAAATAAAAAAATTACTTGAAAATGATAGAGAAATTGAAAATATTGAATGATATGGTATAGAGGTTTCATATCATATTTACAGAGGGAAAAAGTTTATAATTTTTTTAAAAATTATTAAATTCAAGTTGAATTAGTTGTTAGCACGGATATCAATATTTCATCTTTTATTTTTTAAAAAAATTTGACAGCCTGCACATCAACGCTCGGAAAAGAGGTGTGTACTTCTAGAGTCGTCAAAATGGGTTGGACCTGTGGGGCCAGCCCGCCCCGCTATGAAAAATTGACGGATTGGATTGGAGTTTTACTGGCCCGTTTAGAGGCGGGCCAACCCAAACGGGCCGCGGGTTGAGACGGGGCCGGCCAACAAGCCAGTTTTTTTAAAAAATAAAATTTTTAATTTTTTTTAATTATGGGCATAAAAATACTTATTTTTAAATATTGTGATTTTAAAATTTTAAAACTAGTATTTGTAATATTTTTAATATCTTTCATTATTATTTTTTTATGATTAAATATCTATTTATATTATTCATAGTATTTGAAAAATGCGATTTTTTTATCCAAATTATAATAGTTAACATCAAAATTTATATTATTGTTTGATTGTAACATTTATGATTTGTTATTGTTTAGAATGTCATAATGAGTTAGAGCCGTCGGGCAGGCACGCTTCGCCATACAAAATAGATAGATTAAGTTGAAAATTTTCCAACCCGCCTAAAAGGTAGGTCGACCCGCCCCGTCTAATGGTGGGTTGCGGGTTGGCCCGTCAAAACCAGCCAAATTACATGTAAGCCCGTTAAATTGGCCCGTCCTGCCACATAAAATAGGTGGGTTGAGTTGGTGTTTTACCAACTCATACTAAAGATGGGTCGGCCCATCCCGCTCCGGCTAATGGTGGGTTGCGATGAGTTGTGGGTCGGTTCGGCCCGCCACCCCCATTTTGACACCTCTACTAGCTCCCGCTTCAATTTTTTAAGGTGGTGTCTGAAATGCTTCTCACTTCACAAGTGAATGTTGAGGTTACTCTTAATTTTTGTGTAGGTCTTACGTGAGACGACTGATAGATGACATATTTGTAGGTCAATTTAGTCCATATATGTAATAAAAATTAATATTTTGACATAAAAAAATACTTCATGAATGAGTCACATCAAAGATTTGTTTCACAAACTACTCGACAAAAATTATGGAACACACCATTTTATTAGAAAACTACTAAAATGGGGCAAAACAATATTCCAATATATTGTAATTATAATTATATTTTATAATAATTTAAAATTATATGCGAAAATTTTAATTACTAACTAAAATTGAGGAGGTTTCCTGTTGGCCTCACAACTTATATTCCTTAGACAAATTAACACAACTTATATTCGTAACTTATATTCCTTAGACAAATTAACACAACTTATATTCGTTAGACAAGTTAACTTAGCTCATATTTACAATGAAAGTAATACTTTCAATATAAGAAGTAAATAATTTTTTATGAATCATATTGGATAGGAAATCCGTCTTATAAATTGACCATGAGATTGTACCATGAGATTGTCTTAGAGGTTTTGCAAATTATTATTATTATTAGGAAAGTTTATGTGAAATTTATTTGGGTCAAATTTCAATTGATATTTCGAGTTGGTCTTGATGTCCTAGCGTAGCCAAACCACGATCTCCAGAAAATGTTGAACGATGCAATCAATTACCCAATTGCACTTCAAACCACACATCTTCGCGGCAAAAATACTCTCTCCACCAAAGGTGTTCAGTCCCCGCGTACGGCAAACCCGCCCGCCGGCGCCGCCTCCGGCGGAAGCCTCCGTATTCGCGATGAAGAGATGCAGGCCAGCCGAGCCAACTTATAAAGCCGCAGCATACATAACCGACATAGAGGACATCAACTTCAGCGCAGTTGAAGTTGATAAAATTAGGGCTTTCTTACTAGAATGGTACGACGAAAACCAGAGAGATCTACCCTGGAGAAGAATCAGCGACGGGGACGATAATGTTAGCACTAAAGAGAAGGAGACGAGAGCTTACGCGGTGTGGGTATCTGAGGTGATGCTTCAGCAAACTAGGGTTCAAACGGTCATTGATTACTTCAATCGGTGGATGGAGAAGTGGCCCAGCATTCATCATCTTGCACAGGCTACGCTTGAGGTCTGCCGTTTATGCTTACGTATGGACATTAGCTATTTGTTTCGTATTTGATTTATTTCTTATTGAAATGCTTATTTGTGATCTTTTGCCAATGATATGTGAGTAGGAGGTGAACGAGATGTGGGCAGGCTTGGGGTACTATAGACGTGCCCGGTTTTTGCTTGAGGTTAGTGTCTGCACTGTTGCACAAGCCTGCAAATGGCTTTGAGATAATATTTTTGGGTGATTAGTACTTTTAGCTTTTTCTATATAACGTTTGGCCTACACTGTCTGCAAGTGATGATGATAAAGATACATATAATTGGTCCAAAAACAAAACGAATTTAGGTTCTCATTCATTAATTTCCAGCAGGTTTTTCATAAAAAATAATAATAATAAAACCTGGGGAGACTTAAATTGTGGAGATAGGTGTCACAACCAACTTCCAGCTGTTTTTCCATTTAGGTGATTTGAAGTTATTTTTGTACTTCACTACTTCTATTGAAGATAGCTAACTAGTTTCATGTTTTTAATAATAAAATATAGTTGCAGCATTCTTAACTGGTCTTCCATCATTTTGTACACTGAACGAGTTTTTGTGAGCAAGTCATCTCGATAATGTAGATCTTTTTTTTTTCCAAGTGGAAATGTTTTGCTTCCAATTCAATCATCAAGAAAATCACTTATCTTTAATTCAATATAAAAAATATTCCATAAGAATAAAATGGCACTTGTATTTTGGTCTATTTGATGGAAAGACAGTGCAATCCAAGTTTAATGAATGTAAATTTGATAGACTTATTTAATTTTCTTTCTGCTTTTCAAGGGTATGGGAATGAAAACTTTCTTGTTTTAAGATTTGATTTTGATCGGTTTACGAGCATGCAAATATTCACTTTTGTTGGTTTATTTCCCTTGTTATTATCACCTTGTAGGGAGCAAAAACAATTGTTGATGGTGGAAGTGAGTTCCCAAAAACGGCCTCTTCTCTTCAGAAGATCAAAGGAATAGGAAAATACACCGCTGGAGCAATTTCTTCCATTGCATTTAAGGAGGTTATGCAGGACATATTCCCCTCATTCCTGTTCCATACCCGCTTTCTTCCTTAAAATAATATCGAATGTGCACTATTTAGGCAGTGCCAGTAGTCGATGGAAATGTAGTCAGAGTGCTTTCTAGGTTGAAAGCTATATCTTCCAACCCAAAGGACTCGACAACAGTCAAGATTATATGGTAAATTTTATAATTATATCTATGATCCACATCGACACTCGGACAAGCTAACACTCTGATGATCCTTACTCATGCATGCACAAATTGCACACTGCCACCAAGCGCAACCACGTCTTTTTCTTTTACAGGCACAATTGTGTATTTTTAACCTGAATATAGATGTTTTTCTTGGACTACATTGAGCGTTGATGAATTTGGATTTGAGATCGGTGATGGATTTCAAAGTGGTATTTTTAAAAAAGCAGTTGACTAACTACTAAAAAATGCTTATAGACATGTTTACAATCACATCTTAACCTTTTTTTGGTATGCGTGTGTGGTGTTTGCTTGTTTACTATAGGAATTCCAGCTTCAGCACCTCTACTCTGAAAGACATAATTATAAATATCCTTTTTCAAGTTATATTTTATTTTACTCTGCTTATTCTTTTTGTGATGCATTGCTCAGGAAACTAGCGAGACAGTTAGTTGATCCTTCCAGGCCTGGAGACTTCAACCAGGCAATCATGGAACTTGGTGCTACAGTATGCAATCCGTCAGGTCCCAGCTGTTCCACATGTGCTTTATCACTCAACTGTCAGGCACTTTCTCTCTCCACAAATCACAAGTCAGTTCAAGTCACTGACTATCCGATGAAGGTTGTCAAGGCGAAACAAAGGCATGATTTCTCTGCTGTTAGTGTTGTGGAGATAGTCGAGGAGGAAGGATCTGAATCTAATAGCAAATATCTTCTTGTTAAGAGACCAGACAAGGGATTACTTGCTGGACTCTGGGAGTTCCCATCTGTTTTATTAGAGGGAGAAGTTGACTTGGCCTCGAGAAGAAAGAAGATTGATAGTTTTTTGAAGCGAACATTCGGTTTAGACATGGCAAAGTCCTACCAAATAGTTTTAAGGGAAGAAGTGGGTGTATTTGTTCATGTCTTTACACACATTCGTCTCAAGATGTATGTAGAGTTGTTGATTTTGCGCCTTAAAGGTGAATAGGTTTATTCATTAGTCTCTCTCCTTGTGTGTGTGCCCCTTCCTCGACTCCCCCACAATTTTCTTATCTAAATTGGCATGACTTAATCTTGCTTTGCTTGAAGGTGGGAAGATCTCCCTAAAAAAGCAAGACAGTGAAGCAATGACATGGAAGTATGTTGATAATAAGGTTTTTTCAACTTCAGGGTTGACCTCTGGCGTCAGGAAGGTAATGCTTGTTTAATGCCAAATTTTTAGATATGTGAACTTACATGATGAACAGTTGTTACTTATCTGACAGTTAACTCAGCGGCATAGATCTAGAGTGTGTTTGGGAACAAAAAGATTTTGAAAAAAAGAGCTTGCCTTTTTGAAAAAGGGCTTTTGTTAGATAGAAGGATGTTTGGATGGGCTTTGAAAAATCCCTTTGAAAGTCAGAAGCCAAAACTGTGGCTTTTGGTTTTCTGCTACAGTTCTAAAAACTAAGATAAATTTTTCTTTATTCTATCCGAGCACAATACTGATCCTACTTTATGTTAAAAAGGACACTCGGAACATCCCTGCTTAATGAAGGACTTTTTTTTAAGTCAAATGCTTAAATGCTTTTGTATACACTGGTCCCTAAAGTTTTGCCTATGTGCATCTAACATGTTTCGGCATCATTTAACAGATGATTAATTGCCGGACATAAAATTGATCTGTCAATTATTTTATCAATATAACTTTAAAGCTCCTTGGGGCTTGAAAACTCCTCACCTATTTCCAATGAATTGCCTCCACCATATACATCAGTATTTAGCTTATGCCTTGCTTTTTTTTGCCAACCAATGCCAATCATAACTGGTCTTCTGAAAGAATTGTACATGTTTTGAATATCCAATCTGTTGGCTATATGTAGTTCATATTTTCGAAGTTTCTCTTTTGAAGAACAAAAATTGGTGCCTTGAAAACTATAGTATCATAATTAACCTAGAATTGCTCCATCTTTCTTCCAGCTTGACAACTTTCGTACATGCCTAATAGTATTGTTATTTGTTGGAGATGAAGTTTGATGAACTTGTCAATCTACTTGCTGTATTGAGATGGTAGATGGATCTCATTCATCATACTAGATAATGAGGAGGCATTGATTTTTCCCGTGCAGGTTTACACGATGATTGAGAAATTCAAGCAGAGTGCCATGGGCCCAACAGTCCAACAGGAACAAAAGAGCTCAAACCCAACCCAGCCGCTGGACATCACCTACAAGAGATTTATGCATGGGAAATTCAAAATCTTGGGATCGAAAGCTTAGTCATTCAATTACTAGGACTCCAATAGAATTTTCTTGTTAGCTATTTTCTTATGTTTATTTTGTTTTAGTGCGTGAATTTTTCTGTGCATAAATCTGTTGTACGTGATGTCCGCGGCTAGGTTGCGCTCGAGCTCTTTTATTTGTGTTGCTGTGTTGTTGGGCCCATGACACAGAATGGATCATATTCAATGCCTGTAAAATTTAAAAAGAAGATGAGAAGATTGATCATGTAATGATCTGAGTGAATAACTAATGAAAGCCTGCCAGATATGTGGAAAATCTTTCACACAAACGCTTCAGCTCCATCTTCTGAAATGGCCATTTAGTGAACATGAATATATTTGAGAGCTCAAGTTATATCTTCCATCTGCAATCCTGCTTTTGTAGACAGGTTAGTCCTCAGAGGAACTCTTGGCTACTGGTTTGACAGAGTAACAATGTTCATCAAAATTCAAAGTTTGGCTGGAGGTCTGTACTCTTTATAATTTACAGTTGAGCCGTTCTACCCATTGTTGCTTCAGTTATCTACCAGTATGATGTTTTGGAAATTTTGATTGAAAATTTCACCTATAACCATTGGAATGTGTATGTCTATCTATGTATACTATATATTAAGGGCGTAATAGAGACAAAAATGGATTGTTATGGTCATTTTCTTAATTGCAAAATCACCCTCATTTGTTTTGATATTTATCATTTGACCCATACCAATTTTTATTGCTGTATGACCCCTAATTTTTTTTTTATAATTATGAAATTACTCCTATTTTAATATAAATAAAATTAATTAAAAAAAAAACTTTACAAGAACACAACGTGTGCATCGGAATACTAGTTAATGTGTTGTGTACGTTACTGCGTAGTAAATTAATAAAGACAATTAAATTAAATTTTCCGAGTGATGTGCCAACGCTACTAATTAAATGTCAGCACGTAGATGTTCAGTCAAGTCAGTAATTAACAATGTTCTAAAAAGCGCTAGGCGATAGGCGGACGGCGATTCACCGCCTAGCGCCTAGGCGGCGTAGGCGGTTTTTTCGGCGGTTTTTTCTGAAGCTTAAATAATAAATTCCATACATTAGTTTTATGATAAAATATAATTTTTATGTCTTATGAAATTTAGTTTTTTTACGAAACTCTTATAAAAGTTTAATAATAATAATAATAACAACATATATATTAATAGATACCAAGTCTTAATATGAGATTTAATCTTTTGCTTGACTTTTTTTTCCTGCGCTTCTTCGTTTCTTCTGTGTTTGTTTCTTACGTCGCGTTTTTTTTTAGTTTTTTATTTTTAAATTTTTTAATGAAAAATAATAACCGTCTAGGCGGATTTTTGCCAGCCTAGGCGACGCCCAACCCTAAGTGGGAGATTAGACGGATGATTAGGCGGACGACGCCTAGAGGCATAGCCTAGCAAGAAATGTTGCCCACCGCCTACGCGCCGCCTTTTAGAACACTGGTAATTAGGTCGCGGAATCACACCCACGAATGATATAAATACCACGACTACTTTGGCTTTTAGGTTATAAACCCATGAGGTGTCCATCCCAAAAGGCTAGCCTATTGTGTGGGGTTGCCTCAAGGGTTTATAATCAACTCTTTATTAGTTTAGTATTTCAATGTGTGATATTGTAACATTGCCAAGCCCTAAAAAAACCGACGTCCGCGGCAGCCTACTCTAAACGACTTTCACTCACCTTTCTTTTTGGTGGTAACCCTTTTCATAGGTCGCCCCTTCCGCACGGCAGCCCACTCTAGACGGCTTTCACTCACATTTCTTTTTGGTGATAGCACTTTCCTAGGTCGCCCCTTCCGCACGGTGGCCCACTCTAGACGGCTTTCACTCACCTTTCTTTTTGGTGGTAGCTCTTTCCTAGGTCGCCCCTTCCGCTACGGCCGACTCTCAAGGAGAGCACCAAATGTTAGGTTATAAACCCATGAGGTGTCCATCCCAAAAAGTATGCCTATTGGATGAGCTTGCTTCAAGGGTTTATAACCAACTCTTTATTAGTTTTGTATTTCAATGTGGGATATTGTAACATTGACTTTACACAAATCAGTGGCATCTCTCTACACGAAACTTACCAAAAAATGGATAATAGTTATAATCTTAACACCAACAAGAATGCCCGCAACATTCCAAGAATCGTTGTACATTGCTCCAACTCTTGACCCCCTTTTCTAAATTCATCAATACTCAACAATTATATGTTAAATTAAAATAAAATCTGTAATTTTGGTCCGGTTATACTTTATTACTTTGTAATTTTGGTCCATTATGGTTGCAGATTTCAATTTAATCCCGTATGTTTTGATTTTTGATAATTTTACAATTTTTTCTTAATTAAACATACAAGACCAAAAAAAACAATTTTTTCTTAATTAAATTCTCCTTTTAATGCAAGTACAAGTATAACGAGTGGGTTGGATCAGCCTTCAGCCCAGTCACAGGAACCGAGTCAGAGGGCCTTGGGTTCGGGCTGGGTGATATGGGGCAACCCGGCCCATGTAACAAGCAACATTCACGTGGCCATTTTTAGGCCCCAAGTTCGCTTATCGATTAAAGCTCAACAAATAGAAGAAGAAAGAAAGAAGAACATATAGGCCAATGAAATTAATATAAAGTAAAATATTCAAAATCAGTGGCAAGCATGCAACTAAGCTAAATATTCTTCTTCCTCTATGTGTATCTTCTTTAGAAGCTTGTTTTACATTTAGAATGGCGACTATGGCCGGAAGGTCCATAGCTGTTTGGAGCTGCCCATCTTCCTCTTCTTCTTCTTCTCCTTCTTCTTCTTATTGCCACAAAGCCAGAACAACATTATCCACTTTGTCTCTGGTATATATATTTACTCAAAGATAAATTTTAGTACAGATACTGATGGTAGATCTCAAGATCATTGAAATATTGTATGAGTCTCTACATGTTTTGCACAAATTCTTGGAGGTGGGAGCGATCAATATTTTACAACAAAGTAAAGGATAGTTTTGATATATATATTTATATGCAGGTATGTAATGGAGTCAGTAATAAACGGAGAAACTTATCATGTTTAGCAGTTCAACAAGAATCATCTACATCCACAGGTAATAATACCTGATCATGGCTTTTATATTCTATTTTTCATTTTGGCAGGGACACCGAATTACAGGGGAAAAAAAGGTAAAAAAAAAAAACAAAAAAGAAAACGATCTTGGTTAATATTTTTTTCTTCATTTTCCATATCAATAGTGGTTGTGAGTCAGTTTTGCTCTTTATGATGATTTCATACATTAAGTTGTTCTTTTGTGCTTCCAACTGGGAAATGGAGTCTATCCAGAACTAAGGGAGTACAGTTGGTCATATATTTTTTGACCTTCCATATATATATATATGTGTGTGTGTGTATTACTAGTAACACAGCACAAGAAATTTATACATTATTCTTTCATTGGAATATTAAATCGAATTTTGGACAGAGACACTGTCATGATTTTTTCTCAAGATGATTAGTGAACCAAGATAAAAGATTCCCAAAATTAATATATTTGGGATGCTAACACTGAATATAAGTAGCCATGGATGATTGTAAAATCAGTTGCTGCAGCTGCTGCTGCTGAGACAAAGGAGATAAAAGAGGTGAAGAAGCCAACTACAGACACAACAGATGGCAAAGCAGTAGCCGAGAAGCCGAAAGCTGCAGCAAAAGCTCCGGCGAAGTCTCTGCCAGAGTTGATGGAGGAGGATGTAATTCCTTCACTCAAAAAAACTCTTGAAGCTCAACAAGATATTACCCAACTCGACCTATCTTTCGATGATAATAAGGTTAGCCTCGACATATTAATCGATTCCACAGCATTGATCTAATGAGGAAAGGAATATAATGCATGTATTGCGCAAATATTTATAAACCACATGCTTCTGTCAAACAAGTATTCTATCAAGTCCAAATATGAGCTTTCGAGGTCTCTAAACTTCGGTCTCTTTTCATGAACATCTTATATTGATAACCTAATTATTTAGATTATGATGGGATAATGCACACGCACTACCACGACTTTAAGTGAAATCAATGGATACGTCGAAATCCTTGCCTTCACAGTTATACTATGATCTTTATGCCATTCAGAAGGGACAAAAATAAAAGACAGAGAGGGGACTATAAGACCAAAGTAACACAAATTATATTAATGAAGGGGTTATGTTTTCTGCTGATTTCTACTGTTTGTTGAATGATTTTATGGCAGTTGGAAGGTTCTTTTTCGAAGAAGGGCAATCCTTACTCATTTTGGGCATTCTTCCCTGATGGAACTATCAATGGTAATCTCCGGAGATTAAAGAATATTTTAATACTCAGAGAGATCCATGAGTGAAAACAAATCAGTTGGTGTGAAAATGCAGACCCCAAATATGTTAATTTTGTTCAAATATATATCACTGTTGGCACTTCTCTTGTGAGCTAAGTATTGGGGATAAGTGATTTCTAGAGTAATATTAAAATTAGAAGGCCACAATCTCAAAACCTGGCAGAAGAAAATCATTTTGAAATTGCATTAAATTGACCCTGTGTACATTCTCAGATTTTATTTTTGAGCCTATATTCCCCTGTACGTGTCAAGCTCGAGCCTTTAGGACATAAAACCATGATAGTTTTATGATCTTTAACATATATAGAACCTAGGAGTCTGGGTAGTAAAGGAAGGTGCCTCACTGTATTTTCTGGACAGAACTTAAAATTCTGATGCTTGATTTATTCCAACCAATATACTGCAGGGCCCAAAGGTTTCTCAATATCCTCGTATGGGAACGGGGTGAGCACGGTGGAACCGTTTCTGGTAGATGAAAAGAAACCAACTGCAAAGCACGTTGTATTCTGGGTCGAGAAACGTTTGGCTGCTCAAGGTATCATTCCCGTGTGGAATGATTGACACCGTCTCCAACCTAACCTTTAAGTATTATTTATATATAATGGCACACTGTTCTTCATTTGTGCTTCCCTCTAATGACATTACTTGTTTACATCATCCACAATCATTTGATAATTTTTTCCTATACAAAATATTTGATTTACAAATCTCTACCAAGACTTTGTTGGTTGTTTTCCAAGCTCAAATATTAAGCAAGGGACAGAATTCCCCTGTGCTAAGTGATTCGCAAGAATTGCCCGCCACCTTCGGCTAGATATCATATAATGCAGATGCGTATAATCTTGTGCAGAGAGAACCTCATGATCAACATGATCAACAGATACATGATTTCTAAAACTTATGTGAAATGCATAATATTCTGAAGTCTCTGTCTGTCTGTGTGGCACGATCGAATCTGTAGTCTGTAGAAGCCCAAAACTTTCATTAGCAACTTTTGCTCTCAAGAGTGACTTGTTCGAAGGACTAAATTCGCCGAAAAATACTCCCTTTTCTGCCCTTGAAACTCTCAGAGTTGAAGTTTCATACATCTTCCATACCCAGCAGGGACATGGATTAATTTTTTTTATTTTAGACTAGAGTATGAGTGATTTGAAACAGTATGGGCCTCTATCTGAGCTTGGTGTACAACGATTATTTTGTTCCTTTTGATTCAATAAATAAATTTGGTAACTTTATTTGTATAAAATAGTATCGGAAAGGGTATTATCACTAATCAAATACAAATTAATTTATTTTAGTGAAATGGTTAAATACTTTCTTCCACATTTAGCTGATCTAAACAAGCAACAAATGATCGGTTGCAGCAACATACAGAAATTATATAATTCAGACAGATATGGCTAGCTAGCTAGCGGAGGCGGGTCTTGAATTGGTCGAATGTGAGTCCTTTCTCGATGTAGTGAATGTCGGAAGGATCAAAAGGCCCTCGTATTCGGTCTATGCTTTTGATCACTGCCGTAGCAGGAACAACACTTGTTGAAGGATCTGAAGGAGTTTCAGCACTCAGGCATGAAGAAAACCCCTGCAGCCATGCAATTTAATTTATAATTAAACGAAATCTAAAGTCAACATTTTGAACTAAATGAAACCAACTGTTACATTTACATGACATCAATTCCATATGCAGAAAATAGCAATGTTATAACTAGCAAGCTGACTCATTTGAGATTAATCTTGAATTGTATACACCTGAAAACTTCAACAATAGAACAAGCGCGCATTTTCAAATATAAAAATATCCACATAAAACTCGTGGCCAAATTGTGTGAAAATGGATAAGTTGTTTGCTCCTAGCTAGTATAAAATTGCTGGCATCATGGGTTGGGTCGAATAAGATGGTACCTTGAAAATGAGAAGTTGGAGTTCAGTTTCATCCACAAAAGCCGTCACGAAGAGAACTTCATTTTGAACCGATTGGGTGTAGGACTCCAGCATTGCTATTTCAATATTAAGGTTGTGCTGGTAGTCTTGTCCATCATAGATTGCTCTCCTTCTGGCGCCGCATCGGGTTCCGAAAACCGGTCGGGCTCCGACTTTTGATGCATTTTTAGTAGTAATTGGCGTGACATGAGTTGGGTATTTTGAGAGATATTGATGGGGAAGGGGAACCCATCCTGCAGGGAACTGCTTTAGCATCAGAATAATAATATTTGGGGAAGATAAGGTTCAGACACAGTTTGTCAAGTAGTTTATAGCTAGATGCTGGAAAGAATATGAAGGTGGTTGCATATTATATTATAATATGTCGACTGAACCACTATGCAACAACTTTCATTTTTGGCTACATGAAGGTGGTTCAGTATGATATTTTGTCAGGTATTTAATATTAATTATTGGCTTTAAATGGTGCTACTTTTGGCCTTTTTTAACCACCACATAAAATAAATATCAAACACTTTATCAACAATTTTAATATAATATAATTATCATTTAAAAGTTTGAAATGCATATTGATGTTGCCAAATAAAGTAGTTATCAGAGTTAAGAAATTCATAGGAATGCGGGACTTTCGGCCGTATGCCTACAAACGTTCTGACGTTCAAGTCAGCGCTACGCAAAGGAATAAGGAAAAGTTTTGAGAGCAAAGAGCTTACCCTTCCAAATGAGAAAAAACTTACATATTTATAGAACCCTTGATGGGCTTGAAACATGTATGTCTTTTTTTTTTCTTTTTAATAGGCTAGGGTCTTATATGGGCTTCACCCTTCATTTTGAAAAGCACTTAGTTTATTAAAATTAAGCTCATATCCATCGTAAGCTCCCCACTCTCGAGCGATTGCAGCTAGCTAGAGACGGTAGAGAATAGAGATTTGTTAATTTTTAATTTTTTTGGATTTCATCTTTTTTAATGCCATGCTATTTTTTTTATTTTTTACAAATATATATATATATATATATATATATATATGCACACACACATGTATGTACGTGTATATATTTACATACTATGTCCATACTTAGAAATTGGAACTCGGGTTAAGGTTGGGTCCTTTGGCAACGACTGTTTGATGCACGAAGCTGGGCTGCGCAGGGGTTGGGCTTGCACGGGTTGCTGCGAGATGGTGAAGTTGGATCTGGGTGGTGCTCGCGACCTGAGACCCCATGCCTGCGAGGAGCTGGCTTCACACCGGGGCTCCTGCTCGCTGTAGCCGACCACGCGGCTGTCTCGAGGGTTGGGCGCATATCTGGTGGGACGGAATGCGTGAGGTGGAAGTGGTGATATGAGTGGGAGAGGTGGAAGCAAGGTAGTGGCGGTGGTGTAGCGGAGAGGGAGAGATAGTATTAGGATCAGGAATGTGTGTAGGAGGGGTGAATACACACTTTAAACTTTTTTTATTCAAAAATTAGTTCAGTTGAAATGTCAACTGAACCACTATTCTTTTTTGACTGTCGATGTTAGTTGACCAAAAATATTTTTTGCGAAAATATGTCGACTGATAGATTGAACAACTGAATAAGATGACTTGAAAATAAGGTCGACTGAAATTAAATGAACAAAATATGTTTATGGATGTTTGAATATACTTAAATACCCATGCATCACCCCTTCTTCCACTCTATGAAAGGTTTTCACCAGAAGACTTTGAGAATTACAATGACTTATAAGACTTTGATTCAGTTTAGGACTTATCACTATGCTTCAACTGAAACTCCTAATAACGACTGATCTATTAAATACACAACTGATGTAAAATTTACAAAGAATTACAACTCAAGACTTTGCACAAATATGATTCTTGAAATTTGATTAAATGTAAACTTGAAGCCCGTGCTTAAGTTTTTTTTTTTATCTTGAGTGTTTTTGGGATCAGATGTGTGTGTAGAGGGTGGTTGTAGCGACCCTACTCGGATCTATTACCTAATCAAAGTAATAAGGCGCATGCAATAATATAAAAAGCGTAAATAGCGGATAACTCAAAATACAACAAATTAGATCGGCAGAATACAACCGACGATAAACACAAGTGTATAATACTTATACAAGCAAACCGAAAGTTCTTAGGGTCACAACCCTACCACTAAATCCTTGCTGTCATGCCACCGGCACCGGCCTCACTCTTGGTGCGAACCTCCGGGACCGTCTAGCCTCAAACCTGCTCCACCACAAGGTATCCCAAGAATACCAAACACAGAGGCGTGAGCGACAACGCTCAATACGAAAGCAATGATATATAAACAAATATGCAACACATAAATGACTTTAAAATCCTGGGTAAAACAGTATGCTCAGGGCGCCACTGAATATACTGCACCTTGCCAGAGAGCGACTCCGTGGGGGTACTCGCATATTCACCCTACCACTATAGCGTCAATCTCACCGTCGTGGTCGCTCCTAGTGATAACAAAACCAGGGGCTGAGCCTCCCCAAAACCTGACTCGAATCCAAAACAGGACACAAGGCTCCCATGGAAACTGACAATACCTGACTCGAGTCCATGACAGAGTTACAAGCTCCCTATGAAAAATGTCAATGAATCACATCTCTCGAGATGCAGTTCAGTATAAAACATGCATGTGCTAAATCAACAAATCATGGAAACATATAGCACATACGAATGCAACATATAAGCATATATATCATGTCGACTATCTCGATCAGTATTTACGTACCTCTAAAACTGCGTGTCAAACCTAGCACACTGATCTAGATCCCACGTCTACAAGTCTGCTCTACTGCGACTACAATGCAAATACTCATGCATCATTATTTAAGTTCTAAAAGTCTTAACTAAGCTATTGCATACTCTTAAATTTTTTTAGGAAACCAAAGCTATACATGCGTCCGTTGTCAGCCCTTTGTTGTTGCTTGTCTCAAAACTAGGCCACAGCTCCGCTATGATGCATGGATCGCTCCGCTACTTTTGGATTCTCAATAGGACGCCTAGAATTTCTTAGATCTAAGCTAGAAGGCCTAGGAAACGAGAGAGAGAAGGGTGAATGTGCGAGTGAAATGAGGCATCGGACCTTCTATTTATAGGCGACGATCGAAGCGTTCGATCGCACGTTCAGAGCGTCCGTTCCCGATCGAAGCGTCCGATCACACATCGGAGCGTCCGATGTCCCATCAGTCGTAAGCAATGACATCACCTTGCCGAGTTCATGCCCGTCGTCACGATCAGAGCATCCGAACACTGATCTGATCGTCCGATCTCGGAACGTTGCGTCCAATCTCACATTTTCTTAATTGTGATTATCTTCCCTTAATTACCTTATATTGGATATGGGTCAATACATTCTCCCTCACTTAAGAAATTTCGTCCTCGAAATTTTAAGTCTTGAGGAAAAACAAGCGAATTCCAAGCAATGTTCTTTATAACATCTTAACACTACAAGAAAAACTCCTAAAGACTACATTTTTTTTACATGTTGTCGTAAGAGGTTTAAAACTGTTGTAGAAGGCCGTGTTGTTAAAAGTCAAGTTTAAAGACAACAATTTTTAAATTTTTTCTTTGAGAGAAAAGACAACAATTTTACAACAGTGTAAAACTGTGGTCTTTTCTCTCAAAGACAACATTTAAAACCTGTTGTCTTTGAGCTTAATTTTTAACAACGTCTTCTACAATAATTTTAAACCCCTATGACAACAGGTAAAAAATGTTGTTTTTTCAAATAAAAAACAAAAAAATTTTAAAATTAAATAAAATATTATAAATCATTCAAAATAAAAATTTGAAATAAATTTAATATACAATTTTCTAATGTGACAAAATAATATTTACGACATTCTAAAAAATTTCATAAGAGACCAACCAAATGATCGGCATAAACATAAAAATCTGAAGTATACATGATAAATTAAATACAACAAAAACCATAAAAATAAGAATCTGAAATTATGTAGAAAATCAATCTTCACCTAAAACCTACTTCACCAAGAAGCTACATTAGCTTCTACTCCGAGGCCTACTTTTATATTATAGCTTGACATACATTCCTATATCCAAAATACAATGAACCATAACTACATCAATTAACAATTCAATGAAATAAAAACTTTTAAAAGATATAAATATAACCAAAAGTGAGTGAAAAATGCTAAGTTACCTCATGCCAGCTGATTTAGCAGCTTGTAAAGGACTCGAATTATACATAGTTCCTCTTTGGTTTTGGTCCTGTCATAATTTTGTTGAAGAAATAGAAACAAGTTCAATGGATGCTCAACCATGTGTAAGAATAGAAATGTTATCACTACTCTATTTTTAACAATATTGAAAGAGCATGTTTCACAGCTAATGGAATAATACCAGGAGAACTTTGATCTCCCTATTGTCCAGAAATTGCAACCATGTTAATTAATTATGAGTTTCTGCCACTAAAATCTTGCTGTGTCAGAACTTAGTTTTCAATTGGTTACATATTTGGGAAAATCAAGAGTAAAGAGAATGTGGGATATTACAAGAAAATTCACGCAAGCTTAAGTACGAACTAGAATTTAACCAAGCAGATGACTTGATCGAAAGTTAGGTGGGTAGACAGAATTGGCTAATCACACATTCATGAGAACTCTTGAGAAAATTAGCTACACGTGGATTAATTTTTGAACATCTGAGACCGGTTGGTTTATTAAAATTTTATTGTTTTCTTGTGTGTTGTCTAGTTGCTTATTTGTTTAATTGTTTTGTTTTGCCCGGGACTAGCAAAAGTTTAAGTTTGAGAAAATTTGATAAGTGCAATTTTTGCACTTATATTTTATGTGAATTAGCTTGGATTTTGTTATGTATCGAGCGATATTATGCATTTTTCTTGTTGTTTGTGTAGTTGCAGGAATCTAGGTGACAATCAATTTTTGGTGAGAAAATGATGTGAAAATGTTGGAATAAGGAAGTTAAACAAAGAAAAAAAGGATTTTACCCGGCGCACCCGCGCTCAAGCAGGTGCACCCGCGCCTTTCAGCTTACTATTTCCGAGAAAATTTTTCTTCCGTATAGCGCCCCTGCGCCATGCCACCAGCGCACCCGCACTGTCACTTTATTATCGCAGCGCACCTGCGCCCTGTTAGTCTAATTTTTGGAAATTTTCTCTCGAGGTTTAAAAAGGAATTCGGGGTATAAATTAAAAGATTTACGAGGGTTTGCATCCATTCTGAGAGCAAGGACGACTGCTGAAGTTTTTGGAGTGCACAAGAGATAAAGATTTGGTACGAAGGAGGAAGACGGTGGCATCCGGCGATGGAGAAGCTTATTCTAACTTTGTTCTAGTTTCTCTTTGAACTCTATTTTTCTAAGTTGATGGAGTGTTTGAAAAACATGTTTTATTTGATCTTTAAGTTTATCATGAACTAATTTCTTAGCCTAGAGGTAGACGGATCTTGACTGGAAACCATGATTTGGATATTTTGATTTATATATTTGAATTCTTCGCACAGTTTATTTGCGTTTTCCTGATTTTAATGCTTTCAATTTACTGGTCATATATTGATTGATATATTATTTGGAATCTATCACTCGAGAGAGAGGATTTTGAATACGACATAGGAAAATACATCTTTGGTGTTTATATTGTTCGAGAGACATATAACTCCATAGAAGTCGTTCGAAGAATCACTGAACTGTTTACCGGATTTAATAGTTGAACTTGAATATAAATATTGAGTTTGCTATTAGATACGAATTTCTGCTCAACACTTGGGAAAAGAAGTAGAAAATAATATGGATTCTTGACTAATGAACTAGAAGAATTTGTAATTAAATAATCACAAGAAGTAAACTGTGGTGGATAGTCAAGTGAAGTCAAACCTCTAGAATTCATCTCCAATTGAATTTTCGTCTTGCGAATTCATCATTAGTTAATTTTATTTCTTGAAAAATTTTAGTTTTATTAAATTCAACCTCTTGTTCGTAGCTCTACATAGGATTAGGATTTGATTAGTTGCAAATATTTAATATAATATCATTTTATTCATTCTCTGTGGGATCGACTTGGACTCATTTTCTATATTAAAATTTGACACCGTACGCTTGCGAGCGAAAAACACGCAACAATTCTCCTTTTTTTTTTTATAATACAATCGATATTTCCCTGAGAATACGATTGAATCTCAACATCATAGGAGTCTTTCCACATTAACAAAAGTCCACCACATTATCGATCACTATCCACTACAAACTGTCCTTGTAAATTAAAACGGCTAGGCCACGTCCTACATTGAGCATTATGTAACTTTGTTTCACATAAGAATATTAACTTGGGTTTTTAGCATATAAAAGACATTGTAGATCACATAATGCACGTTGGTTCCCAAGCCCCCGTGCATTCCACACTAGGAAACTCATGTGAGTTCGCGAGGCTACTCCGCAGCCTCCATTGATACCTCTACTACATCATTACCAGGCACCATCTGTGATCGAAATCTTTTGGACGATCTTTCCTCCGGACTGTTTGAACCTTCCAAAGCATTTTTACCATTATCACTTTTGTTTCATCCATTGGGTTCTCCGAAAAAAGATCTAATGCACCCCTTGCTAGCCTTTTCCACTTTTGTTTATCCTTTCTTGTTGTTTGTCTTGCCTCTGATGTTATTAAACTTCCTCCTCAATCTCCAGATTCAGCCTCAGATCTGAGATTTCCATCTCCTACAATGAGGCGTTATTAAAATTTTTTATCTTTTCTTGAGAAAGATTATCTTCAGTCTCACTTTGCCTCTTCAATGATCAGTGTTCTAAATGACGGTCGAGGCGGTAGGCGGCCAAGTCTGAGGCGGTCTCGTAGGCCGTTTGAGGCCATCCAACTGCGGAGATGAGCAAGAAGGCGGTCAAGGCGGTCGAGGCGATCAATGATTTTAAAATTCCAGTCAACTATCAAAGTCAAATAATTTAAAAACCAGTCAAAGTCAATCAATTTTAAAAATGGTAAATTTAAAAACAATCTCTAAACCCAATTTCAACTTATTTTTCACTCCCTAATCAATTTAAACTTATTTTCTACTCCTTGGAGAGAGAAAATTTTGTTTAAAAATTCCCCAAATACCTTTATCTCCTTAAAATTGTTTTTAAAAAAAGTGTGAGAGAATGAAAATAAAAAACAAAACTAATCCAAATAGTATTTATATAAAAATTCAAATTAAAATTAAGGAACATAAATGTTACGCCTTAAACGCATATAAATCTCGATTGTGAGATTAATGTTTTTAATGCATTAACAAGGTCCTTTTGTTTATGTTTTGATGATTAACAAATCTAGGTTAAAATGTTACTAATGTTTACAATGAGCTTATTAAAGAGTTAAAATTTTCAAGGCTCAATTTCGTACAAGTTTATTCAAGATCAGAAACAAATTTCAAAGACTTATACTACTACGAGTTCGGAAGTTCCGATTGTAGTTCGGAACCTCCGATCTGGAACAGAAGGATCTTCGGAAGCTAAGGGACGATCGGACGTTCCGATCATGGTTCGAAAGCTCCGATCTATTTTCAAGGAATTTTATATTATTCGGAAACAGAACGGAAGCTACGAAGTGACGAGATCGGAAGCACCGATCATAGATCGAAAGTTCCGATCTGCTACGGCGGCCTGATAATCTTGTCCGGAAGACTTTTGCCCGACAACATATTTAATGCTCCGATCGGAAGCTACAAAGTTGGATCGGAAGTTCCGATCCTGTACAACCGCGTGACTCAGAATTCAAATTTCGGAAGCTCCGATGCTGGGAACGGAAGTTCCGATCGATGCCGAATTTTTAACTATAAATAGAGGCATTCCGAGACCATTTCAAGCATCCCAACATCTTCTAGTCTCTCAATCCTCTTAAGCATTATTTGAGCTATTTGTTAAGCAATTTGTAGCCCTTTTGAGCTTTCAAAATATATTCATATATCGAGTTGTATCCGGGGTTGTGAAAATCGTTGGTGTAAACACTTGAGTGTGAAACCAAGTATTGTGTGATTGTTGAGGCTATCCTTGGAGCCCTTAAGGCCAAGTGTTGAGTTGTATCGACGCGGTGATCGTGTCAAGTTGTAAGGCTATCCTTGGAGCCATCAAAACCAAGTCGTTCGAAGTACTAGTGGATCCTTGGTTAATCGATCTTAACCAAGAAGGGGAGACGTAGACGATTTATCGTCGAACTTCCATAAACATCTCTTATCCCTTTTACTGCTTTATTTACATTACGCATTTATTTACTGCACTTATTATTAATTGCTTTAAGTCTTCCGCTTGCGTATTTGAATAATCGCTTTAAATTGCTAAAGTTGCCAATAGAACCTAAATCCCCCCCATTAGGTTCTAACAAGTGGTATCAAAGCCACCTTTTTCAAAATATTTTCAAAAAGGTTCTTATGGCAAATCTAGCGAGCGACTATGCTCAAAGACAATCAACAAATCGTCCTCCTCTTTTCAATGGCATAAACTACGGATACTGGAAAAACCGAATGTCCCTATATATCCAATCCGTAGATTATGACCTTTGGAAGGTTACTGTGAAAGGTCCCTACATACCTACTAAAGAGGTTGATGGTGTCAAAATTCCTAAGGGAATGGACGACTTTTCTAAGGAGGATATGAAACTTATATCTCAAAATGCTAAAGCCATGAATATTCTTCATTGTTCCAGAGATATGAACGAGTACAACCGGATCTCAATGTGCTCATCCGCTAAAGAGATATGGGACAAGTTGGAGATATGCCATGAAGGAACTAATCAAGTCAAAGAAACGAAGATCGATCTACTCCAACTCAAATATGAAACATTCGAGATGGAATCAAATGAAGATGTAGATACTATGTTCCGAAGGCTTACTCAAATTATCAATGAGCTAGCCCAACTCGGGGAACAATATCCAACCAAACAAGTGTGGAGGAGAGCTCTACGCGCCTTACCCAAGGAGTGGGATGCCAAGAGGATGGCTATCATAGAATCCAACAAAGGCGACACCGCTTCCTATGACCTTGATCAACTTCATGGGACTCTAAAAACCCATGAGTTGGAACTGTAAACAAGGAAGGAAATAAAGAAAGAAGATATCAAGGCAAAGGGGATTGCTTTATCTAGCCAATTCAAAGAAGATGAAGATGATGATATGACACTCTTTGCAAGAAAATTCAAAAGATTTATGCGAGAAAACATCTTCAAAAAGAAGACGGACAAAGAAGTTACTTGCTACAACTGTCAACAACAAGGCCACTATGCAAATGAGTGTCCTCTCAAGAAGAAAGTTGACAAGGGAAAGAAGAAAGCACTCATAGCCACTTGGAGTGATAGCGACGATGACGAGGAGGAAGCAAAAATCTGCCTCATGGCTAAAAGTGATGACATCGTCTCCGACGATGATGATGAGGTACCTTCCTATGACGAACTACTACATGCATATAAACAAATGTTTGATATGGCTAAGTCACTTAGAAAGGAAAATAAAAACCTTAAAAATGAATTAGAAACTAAGGGGCATGAAAACGTAAGATTAAAGGATGACATAGCCCACTTAGAAAAATCTTTCAATAAGTTCAATGTCAGTAGTAATAAATTGAATAATCTACTTAGCATGCAGAAATGTAGTTTTGATAAGGGTGAAATAGGGTACGGTAAGAAATCAATCGACTTTACTAGTCTAATTGCTAAAGCAAAAATGAGATCACCCCCTACATGCTCTTATTGTTGTAAAATTGGTCATGCTAGATATAAATGTAGATCCTTGAGATTTCAATATGATCAAAAGAGTTATATGAAATGGAGGCCTAAGAGTACTTAACAACTCATCAGTTGGCATTATGAGATCATGATATAAGGGAGTTCATCATAGACCGGTTTAAACTGCCTTGACTTGCGACTGGTCTTCCTGATGAACGCTGCTCTGTCCAAGGAAATAGGTTTTTAAAGAGGCCATAGCCCTACCTACTACTGGGAGCACTCTTAGAAAGTGGCGATGATGTTGCTATGAGAGACTGAACTCTTAGAAGTCTATTTTATATCTCTCTTTTCTAACATTATGGACCCAAAAAAACTAAAAGGTACCAAAACCAATTTTTGCAGGGAAATAGGAAAACTGTTCTCCCTAGCATATGGTATCTAGACAGTGGATGTTCTAGACATATGATGGGAAACAAAGAGCTACTCCAATCCATCAAACCAAAGGAGAAAGGAACTGTCACCTTTGGAGAAAACAGCAAAGGAGTTATCGAAGGAATCGGCTCAATAGGTATTTCTAAATCCTGCTTGATTGATGATGTACTCCTAGTGAAATTGCTTAAACATAATCTACTAAGCATAAGTCAATTGTGCGATAGAGGTTATGAAGTCAAATTCACTCCCCAACACTGCACTATATCACTCACGACTGACAAATCCATAAATTTCAAAGGATATAGAAGTGAAAATGTATACAAGGTTTCTTTAAATAATTTATCTTTATCAAATATCAAAAGCCTTGTATCCTTGAATGTTGATGACAACATTCTTTGGCATAGACGACTAGGTCATGTTGGTCCTAGTACCATAGAAAAACTTTTTAAACTTGATTTAGTTGTTGGTATGCCAAAACTCAATTTAAAATTAGATTCTGTTTGTGATGCGTGTCAACTTGGCAAACATACAAGAGAATCTTTTAAAAGCAAAAATTTTATATCTACTTCTATGCCCCTTGAACTTCTTCACCTAGATCTATGTGGTCCCTCGAGGAACGCTAGCCTAGGAGGGAAGCTTTATGCATTTGTCATTGTGGATGATTTCTCACGTTACACGTGGACATTGTTTTTAGCCCACAAAAATGATGCCTTTGATTATTTTAAAACTTTTGTCAAATGGGTTGAGAATGAGAAAAATCTTTCTATAAAACAGATCCGTAGTGACCACGGAACTGAATTTCAAAATGAGAGTTTTACAATTTTTTGTGAAGAGAAAGGCATCGGTCACAATTTTTCTTGTCCTAGGACTCCTCAACAAAACGGGGTCGTTGAGAGGAAAAATAGGACACTTGTGGAGATTGCGAGGACCATGATATGTGAGCATTCTCTACCAAAATATTTTTGGGTTGAAGCAATGAACACTGCTTGTTACATCATTAATCGTGTATCAATAAGGCCAATTCTCAAGAAAACTCCATATGAATTATGGAGAGGAAGAAAGCCTAACATTTCTTACTTTCGAGCTTTCGGTTCCAAATGCTACATACATAATAACGGTAAGGACAACCTTGGCAAATTTGATGCCAAATCCGACAAAGGTATTTTTCTTGGTTATTCTACCTCAAGTAAGGCTTTTAGAATTTTTAATAAACGCACTTTACTTGTTGAAGAATCAATGCATGTAATATTTGATGAATCTATGTCTATAGTTCCTCGTAATACTAACGATGATGTAGAATTACTCGAAGAAGAGATGACCTCCTCAAGCTTAAATGATATAGATGTTTCTGTTGAGGAAACACCACTTCCGAAGGATTGGACGCTTCACAAAGATCATCCTATAGATCTTATTATTGGAAGTCCTTCGAAGGGTGTAACCACTCGTTCTTCTCTTAATAATATTTGCAATCATCTTGCTTTTGTTTCACATGTTGAACCTAAGTGCATTGATGATGCTTTATTAGATGATTCTTGGATTATTGCTATGCAAGATGAATTGAATGAGTTTAAACGCAATGATGTTTGGTATCTTGTTCCTAGGCCGCATGATAGATCTATTATTGGAACTAAATGGGTGTTTAGGAATAAACTTGATGAGCATGACACTATTACTAGAAATAAAGCTAGGCTTGTAGCTAAATGATATAGTCAAGAAGAAGGCATTGATTATGATGAGACATATGCGCCTGTTGCTAGACTAGAATCCATTCGCATGCTACTTGCTTTTGCTTGCTCTAAAAATTTTAAGTTATTTCAAATGGATGTTAAGAGTACTTTCCTGAATGGTGAATTGAAAGAAGAAGTTTATATTGAACAACCTGATAGCTTTGTTGATGCTTTACTGCCTGATCATGTGTATAGATTAAACAAAGCTTTGTATGGATTGAAACAAGCTCCTAGAGCTTGGTATGATAAATTGTCTACTTTCTTGCTTTCAAATGGTTTTTCAAGAGGAAAGATCGACATTACTTTATTCACCAAGAATGTCAAAAATGATCTTTTGATTGTGCAAATTTATGTTGATGATATAATTTTTGGTTCTACTAATGAAACTCTTTGTCAAAAATTCTCTAAGTTGATGCAGGAACACTTCGAGATGAGTATGATGGGGGAACTTAACTATTTCCTTGGATTGCAAATCAAACAATGCAAGGATGGGTTCTTTGTGAACCAAAGCAAATACATCAAGGAGATTCTAAAGAAGTTTGGAATGGAGAACACAAAATCATCATCCACACCGATGAGCACAACAATCAGACTCGACAAGGATGAAAATGGTAAAACTGTAGATCAATCTTCCTTTCGCAGTATGATTGGCTCCTTAATTTATGCTACTGCTAGTATACCGGACATTATGTTTAGTGTTTTCTTGTGTGCACGATTTCAATCATCTCCAAAGAAATCACATTTGTTCGCCTTAAAACGCATTTTCAAATATCTTTCAAATACTCCAAATCTCGGCTTATGGTATTCGAAAATTTTTTTCTTTGATTTAAAAGCATACTGTGATGCCGACTTTGGTGGATATAAGGTGGACAGAAAAAGCACTAGTGAAACCTGTTTCTTTTTAGGAAACTGTTTAGTTTCTTGGTTTTCCAAAAAGCAAAACTGTTGCGTTGTCAACAAACGAAACCGAATATATGGCTACCGATAGTTGTTGTGCGCAAATTCTTTGGATGAAGCATCAATTGCTCGACTATGGCGTCTCTTTTTCAAAAATCCCTATTTTTTGTGACAACACTAGCGCCATTTGTCTTACAAAGAATCCGATTCAACATTCGCGCACCAAACATATTGACATTCGTCATCATTTTATTCGTGACCACATCGAACGAAATGAAGTTGAACTTCAATATGTTGACACGTCAAATCAAATTTCCGATATTTTTACAAAACCACTAGATGAAAATACTTTTATTCGTTTGCGTGGTGAACTTGGCATGATTGAGTTGTAATCGCTTGTAGACATAAGTTAAAATTAATGTCATATTAAGGGGGAGCTTAATATTAAAAAAATTCGAGCAAATTAATGTTGAAGAATACAAATTAATTGTATTTTTCAATACTAAAAAACTCACATTTTTATATGGTTTATCTGTTTAAGAATTAATTTGCAAAATTTAAAATTAAAGAGTCAAAAATCGCATTTTTTTACCTCAGGTAGATCGGAACCACCGATTCCGGATCGGAAACACCGATTGAGGATCGGAACTTCCGATCCCAATCCCGCCATTTCCTATTCTACGCGGTAATTTTCCCTCCAAGACATAGATCGGACCCTCCGATCCATATCTTATCCGACTTTTTGAATTATTTTCACCGCCTTAAAATTAATTACCGCTTCAGGATCGGAACGTCCGAAGAACGTTCGGAGCTTCCGATCGACACGTGTCTTGATTTAAGTCGACCGCACGATCGAAAGTCCGATCGCAGATCGGAGCTTCCGATCGATTCCGTCCTTATAAATATCAGATCGCTCATTCCGATTTTTCACACCTAAAAATCATCTTCTTTTCTCCCTTTAATCCAATCCAAACCCCTCTAAATGGCATCCAAACGCCGTCGTGCTACAAGCCAAGCTCAATCCCATGATCCGACCCAGCCTGCCATCTCTAGGCCCATTCCCGAAGACTATCAGGACCGTACTATTCATCCTGGTCGTATCTTAGATTCTGCCTATTTGGCCCAGTCTCATCTCCTTCTGTTGGACCTTATCAAGGCTCAACAGTGGGAATCTTTTTTTCTTCCATCTGTCCCTGACTCCATCTACATTTCTCTCATTCACGAGTTCTATGCCAATCTTGAACTCGAATTAGGTCATAAGCACCGATCTATTTTCAAGGAATTTTATATTGTTCGGAAACAGAACGAAAGCTACGAAGTGACGAGATCAGAAGCACCGATCATAGATCGGAAGTTCCGATCTGCTACGGCGGCCTGATAATCTTGTCCGAAAGACTTTTGCCCAACAACATATTTAATGAGCCGATCGGAAGCTACGAAGTTGGATCGGAAGTTCCGATCCTGTACAACCGCGTGACTCAGAATTCAAATTTCGGAAGCTCCGATGCTGGGAACGGAAGTTCCGATCGATGCCGAATTTTCAACTATAAATAGAGGCATTCCGAGACCATTTCAAGCATCCCAACATCTTTTAGTCTCTCAATCCTCTTAAGCATTATTTGAGCTATTTGTTGAGAAATTTGTAGCCCCTTTGAGCTTTCAAAATATATTCATATATCGAGTTGTATCCGGGGTTGTGAAAATCGTTGGTGTAAACACTTGAGTGTGAAACCAAGTGTTGTGTGATTGTTGAGGCTATCCTTGGAGCCCTTAAGGCCAAGTGTTGAGTTGTATCGGCGCGGTGATCGTGTCAAGTTGTAAGGCTATCCTTGGAGCCATCAAAGCCAAGTCGTTCGAAGTGCTAGTGGATCCTTGGTTAATCGATCTTAACCAAGAAGGGGAGACGTAGACGATTTATCGACTAACTTTCATAAACATCTCTTATCCCTTTTACTGCTTTATTTACATTACGCATATATTTACTGCACTTATTATTAATTGCTTTAAGTCTTCCTCTTGCGTATTTGCATAATCGCTTTAAATTGCTAAAGTTGCCAATAGAACCTAAACCCCCCCCCCCCCCCCCCCCAATTAGGTTCTAACAATAAACCATATCATATGCATGCTTATGTTGATACATGAGCAAGTATGTGTCTAGCAAGTAAACATATACTCCAAAATCATTATTGGAAGAAATATGATAAAAGTTTAAAAGTTTGAATAGGAGAAGGATCAATTATTATGCTAGATATAGTAGCAAACAAATTAAAAATAGAAATCGAAGAAACAAAATTTATAATACCAATTATATATCAAATAGAATCTGAAATGAATATTATAATAGGAAATAACTTTCTAAGACAATATATTTCATTTACGCAATTTGAAGATCACATTACTTTAAACAGATGATCATCAATGAT
This sequence comes from Henckelia pumila, assembly GCF_033568475.1. Lineage (NCBI taxonomy): Eukaryota > Viridiplantae > Streptophyta > Magnoliopsida > Lamiales > Gesneriaceae > Henckelia > Henckelia pumila. The sequence continues at coordinate 162,540,503 of NC_133122.1, forward strand.
TCACATTCCCAAGATAAGAACGACATTTCGTGTAGGGAATGAAGGATTTACAAAGAATTTTTGTAAATGAAATACAAATCCAATATAATTAAAAATAGAGAATATTTTAACAATTAATCCTGAAAAGGAAATCTTTATTTCATGATATTTGTTCTGAAAATCTTCAGGACAAAAATAAGAAAAGAAAACAATTTATTGCTTCAATAAAACTTAAAGACCCTAATATTACAATCCGAGAAGCACCAAAAAGATTCAATATGGATGATGTAAAAATATTCAAAAAAGATGTTCAAGAATTACTCAAACTCAAGATAATCATTCCAAGCAAGAGTACTCAACACTCTTCAACAGCCTTCTATGTCAGCAAGAAAGATACTGACAAGAAAAGAATGTTAATTGATTATCGAAAAATGAATAATGCAACAATATTTATGGATGGATATTACATTCCGAATAAGAATGATTTACTATCTTACATAGGAGGAATGAAATATTTCTCCAATCTAGATTGTAAATCAGGATTCTGGCAGATTCATCTAGATCCAGAAACACAATTACTTACAGCATTCAGTTGTCCAAAAGGACAACACCAATTGACAGTATTACCTTTCGGACTCAAACAAGCCTCAGGTATCTTTCAGAGATACATGGATGAATCATTCAAATCATATGTAGATTTTTGTTGTGTATATAAAGATGATATATTAATTTACTCAAAAACATTATATCAACATTATAAAGACCTCATGACAGTACTAGATACTTGTCATAAAGATGAAATTATACTTTTTGAAAATAAAGCACAATTGTTTAAAACTAAAATAAATTATCTTAGATTAAAAATTGAAGACATAAAACATTGTTTACAACAGCAAATAATTACGAGAAATTCATGATTTTCCTAGTGAAATCAAAGATAAAGATCAATTAAGAAGATTTTTAGGATTACTAACATATTCCGAAAATTACATTAAGAAACTAGCAGAGATAAAAAAAACCTCTACAAACTAAACTTAAACAGGACTATAAATGGAAATGGTCAAAAGAGGATACTAATTACATAGATATTATTAAGAGAAAAATAATTAGTAATCTCCATGAGTTATATTTCCCTTCAAATAAAGATATAATAATAATTGAAACAGATGCATCAGACGAATATTGGGGAGCATGCTTAAAAGCATACATAGGAGAAAGAAATTTAGAAGAACTTACTAAAACGGATACTAGGATTAACGAAGAATTATGTAATTACACACCGGGAACTTTTCAAGACGCACAATTAAATTATCACTCAAATGAAAAATAACTACTAGTTTTAATTTTTACGATTAGGACTTATGAAATTTACCTTATTTCTAAACCATTTCTGGTACAAACAGATAATCTGAATTTAACATATTTCAAAACAAGAAAAATATCGAGAAATGCAGGGAGAAATGCAACACGATTAATTAGATGGCAATTGAAATTGAACCATTATCAGTTCGAGATCCAGCATGTCAAAGTAACAGATAATTCATTACCTGATGCATTAACCAGAGAACTTCATCCAAATTATACTATCCGTAGTAACGGAATAACAAAAGAGATCCTAAGTGATCCAAAAAATGAATTTGAGTCATCCGAACATAGATTAGAAAATATGGAGAATATAAATTGATGAAACAAGATTTATATTCAGAAACATGAATTATTCTGTGACTTTAAGTCATCCAAACATGCCTCAAAAAGCATGGGAAATATGAATTGATGAAAATAAATTTATATTCAGAAACATGAATTACTCTATGAGTAAAATAGTCAATCTCATTTATGAAGATTGGTTCGATTCTTGTAAAATGATCCATAAATGCAATGATACGCATAATAAAACTATCTGATTACTCACGAAAAGAGTTAAATTACTAACCATTTAATATATGTATAAATACGTCTTTTGTGTAGGATTTATTCAAGATGAAACAATTAAGTCAATTAAAAGAACAACTGATGACTTACAGGAAGAAATCCAAATTCTTCAACAAAAGGAGAAAATTTTAATCCAAAAAATTCAAAGGGTAGAAGAGAAGATAACAACCTCGTCGTCATCATCCTCACCAAAAACACCAATCAAAATAGCAACTTCATTTATCAAAATAATGGATATGAAAGAAAAACAGTTAGTGGTCACAGCCAGCACTAACAACAAAGAAAAATAAAAAGAAAATGGAAAAGAACCGGTGGTCACATCCAGCACCGAGAAAAATGAAAAAGAAAAAAAAAAGGACGTTCAAAAACTCCCTTGAAAAAATAGAAAGAAAGATGGTCAATCTACGACCACAAAAACAAATTTTTGAAAAAATAAATCATTAAGACAAGGGAATTTTCGGAACAAACAAATATAGAGAGTAAAATGAAACTTATGTTTGGTTTGGTGAGTTATTTCCAAGTTGCCCGTTTAAAAACCTTAGATATATAATAAAAACACCTATCACTCTCTTTTATATTTACTTTTGGTTTCAAATATCCTCCACAATTAGCCACCACTTGCCTCAAACCGCCTCTATCCGCCCTCTGCCACTGCCGCTATCTACCACCAACTTAATTTATATTGTTATTTGCATTTATATATTTATTTGCACTTTGTCTAGATTGTATATATTGTATGAAGCTTATTTAGGCATAAATATTATTTAATTACATATATTGCATAAAATTTTTGATTATTTGTAATTATACTTTATGATTATAGATAATTGCCTATTAAAAAATGCTAAACAAATTCAACCCGGTCACCCACCGCCACCCGCAATTTACAACATTGTCAATGATTCATTCTCATGTTGTATTGTATGGATTGGTATCAACGCCAATGGTTTCCACCAAGTCATATTGTCTTGATTCATTCGGTGATTCGCTCTGTAACGGGATACTCGATTTAGATCAACTCCCTGTCCTTGCCCACACATTTGGCATTTCCCTGATCCAATTACCAAATTTTGTTTCCACAATGAAAGCAAAAGTTTAGTGATCTCTCATAAAGGATTATAATTCATATTTCATCCTTAGACTTTTCTGACTGCACCCATAAGTCTTGCTTTAGAGGTTGGGATGCATCAAAGTTATCCTTAACCAAGAAAATTTCCCCGTACAGCTCCCATATTCCCCTGATTCCACGTCCATCCACCTACCAATACGCTCACCAATGTTATGCATAATATTCGAATGCATGAATGTGAGTGGTACATTATTAGTTTTAGAGTATGCTTAGCTGTATTTTTAGCTTACATGTAATAGCTTAGTCAGCAAGTATTGTTGACTCATCTAATTAGTTGGTTTAGTTGAGATTAGTATAAAAGGTTGTAATCAGTTACTAACTTCTGTAATTTTCAAGTTTCATTAAAAAAGAATATATTTTCTTCTTCAATATGGTATCAGAGCGAAATCTCGTAACTCTGATTTCTCATTTGTTTCTTCGATAATCATTGATTGATTTCATCGATTTTTTTCTCTGTTTTTGATTGATTTCTTTGATAATGGCACAAGGAGGTGGCTCAATTGCAGGTAACAACAATAATAAAGCTCCATTGAATCCGATTCAGATGAATCGCACATATGTGGAAGATTCAAATAGTTCGTTCTTCTTGCAAAGCGGAGATCATCCAGGTCTTATTCTTGTTCCTCATCAGCTTACTGGATCGAATTATACTATCTGGAGCAGATCTATGGTTATGGCTTTGACAGCTAAAAATAAGCTAGGTTTTGTTGATAATACTATTCCTCATCCTTCACCTGATGATCTACTGTATGGCGCATGGATAAGATGCAATAGTATGGTAACTTCCTGGATTCTGAATTTTGTAAAACATGAGATTGCAGCAAGTCTTATGTACATGACGTCTTGTCGAGAAGTTTGGCTTGATTTGCATGATAGGTTTCATGAAAGTAATGCTCCAAGGATTTATCAGATTAAGAAAACACTCAGTGGTTTGCATCAGGGATCTATGGATATTAGTGCATATTATACAAGTTTGCGGATACTTTGGGATGAATTGAAGGATTATCAACCAGTTTCAGATTGTCATTGCGGTTCGATGAAAGAATGGGTGACTTATCATAATCAAGAGTATGTGATGCAGTTTTTGATGGGATTGAATGATTCCTATGCTCAAATATGTGCACAGGTTCTAATGATTGATCCACTTCCAGTCATTTCCAAGGTGTTTTCACTTGTTATTCAAGAATAGAGTCAACGATTATTACATTCTCCTGCTTCAAAAATAGGAGTGGATTTGGATACGCCTACTGCTATGGCCAGTGTCAGGAAGTTTTCCAATTCAAAGGGAAGGAATGGTGGTTTTCTTTGTTCTCACTGTGGATTTACCAATCATACAGTTGATAGGTGTTTTAAGCTTCATGGCTTTCCTCCTGGGCATCCAAAGTATACTCTGAAACAAGTCCATGAAAAGGTTCAGGCCTGTCAAACTTCTGTTACAAATGAAGGTGGTTCCTCAAGCACTTCCATTGATCGTTTATGTGAGAAGCTTATTGAACTTCTAAGCACCAGGTTTCCTGTCAAGAACACCCCCATTTTGGATCAACATCAGCAAGAGTCAATGGTTTCATGTTTCAATGGTATTTACTCTTTGTCTCCTATTTTTTGAAAGAGTGGGTGCCCGGTGAGCCAACTTGTGGCTAAGGGCTTTGATGACTCTTTGTATAAACAATCTTTTGTTTAATATTATTTACACTTTTATTAATGGCAATGGCTTTATCTTTCTTCATATTTTTATATTGTGATATACTATTGTTGTTTTGATAAAGACCTTGAATATACTATAGTGTATGTAAGATGTGATAGAACATGGAGATGTCTATCATGAAACACATCTTATAGTCACTGTATATTCTAAACTGTTCCTAGTCGATTGAGCCGTCCGATAATAAGGATAAGGATCGCTCGAGTTTGAGACTAGCATTTGCGATGCGGAGTACCACGTTTCATTGGTAAGGAACATAGAGATGTTCGAAGCATGCAAATGGATATTCATATGATGAATGATCGAACTACCCTATCCGGACTTTCCAAGTGGTTATCACTTATCGAGTGGATATAGTCCGCGGTTTTGGTTGTACACCATTACTCCTTACTACTTGAAACATCATTGAGACTCTATATGCTAGTACTGTGCTTTGACTCGTTTACCGACTCTATTGGGGTCATCAGGTGTCGGGATTGGGTACAGTTACAACACATATAGGAGTCGATGCTTTGTTGTCAAGGATTCACCACATACTTGCGAGTGTGGATATCCTATGCGATCTGAGGAGATATTAGTGTGACGAATCTCTGGCCAGAGTACATGATGTGGTTTAAGAAATGGTTTCTTAGTAGCACATGCGATGTCACTATTTGATCTTCAAGATGTATTGCATAGTTATCGAATCTCGAACGACTCTCGATATACCAATGGTTGTTGATTCGATCGGGATTATGGATGAAGGGACCGTACTGTACGCTAACCAAAATCTATTGGTTCTTGTAGGCACTATCAGTGATACCTAGGGAATCATGGGGCGATGTTGCTAGACGCTCTTACCATGATTCGATGGGCAAGTCGGAAATTGTTGTTCCGAGTCACAAGGAGTTGTGAGCCCACGGCTAGCTGTATCCCTGAACCATTGAGGGTCACACAGAGTAATGGATTTTTAATCCCCGTTGAGATAGTTAAATTTAAAGAGTTAAATTTAATGAACGAAGAAGTTGGACTTCTTATTTAAGAGTAGAGGAGTAAGATTTCCTAAAATGACATAGGGATGACCATTTTTGGAAATCACTGAATTCGGATTCAGAAAAATTTATCTTGACTTTAAAAGGTGCAGAAATGGTTTCTGTGCACATTGGTGAAATCGGTTTATCAATCGGAGTCACGATGAATTTTATATTAATTTCTGAACATGCGGGCTTTGCTTGTCGGGCTTGAACTTATGACTAATGGGCCCTAAGCTGTTAGTGGCCTACATTATAAATAAGTTATTGCAGTACAGAAATTAGACACAACAGGTCACAAAATATTTTTAAAACCCTAGCTGCGTTTTTAATAAGTGGCCGCCCCCTCCCTCCCTCTGCTCAAAAAATCCAGCCTGTGAATTTTGAATTGCAGTCTGGTTTAACGGATCAAATTCGTTAATCTCTTCGTAGAAACTTCTGATAGATTTTCTAGTGCAATCTATCAGAGGGATTAAATATCCGTTCGTGGACCTGATTGAAGAACAGTTCGTCCATCAGTTCCAGGGATATACAACAAGAGCAGAGCAATCTGTTGGTGTCCAAAATCTCGATTCGAGATTAAAGGTAAAAATTTTATAATCGTTATTTAATTTTTACACACACAATTTAATCGTAAGGTTGATACTCATTATGGAATCGTTCCATATAAAAATTTTAAACTTCCGCTGCACCGGGTATCAATCCTAATTGATCTGATCGCCGCGTTTTCCAACAGTGGTATCAGAGCCAGGTTGCGCAGATCAAGCGATTAAATTAATCGATTGTACAAAAATTTTTTAAGCCCCGGTTTTTGAAACAAAATAAATATTTAAAAATAAATTTTTTTTTTTCGGGAAAAAACCCGGGCAGCGATTGGATCGCTGCCCGGGGCAGGGGCAGCGATCGTCGCTGCCCGGCCCGAGCCCTATGGGGCGCGGGCAGCCCGGGAATGTCCCGGGCGGCCCGCGGAAAAATTAATTTTTTAATTTTTAAATTAAATTTTAATATGTTAAAATTCTATTTTGGTCCGATCGAAAATTGTTTTTGATTGGTCCACGAGGCGTCGGATCGAATTGTTCGAGTCCGAAAATTTTAAAATTGATTTTTGGATAAATTTGAATTTTTGGAAAATTTAAATATTTTATCCGTTAAATTGAATTTTGAAATTAATTATTTTTGGTACAATTGATGATAAGATATGATCTTATGGATATATTGAGTAAAATATGATTTTATGTATAAAATTGGATTTTATAGATAAAATATGATTTTATTTGATAAAAAGATAAAATATGATTTTGTATATAAAATAAGATTTTATGTATGAAATATGATTTTATCCTTTTAAATTTAAATTGTCATTGCATGTTATCCAATAAATTAATTTTGAATTAAATGTTATTGGATAAAGATGATCGATTGCCATGACCAATTTTATAGGTGTATGTTAGGAATTTACATTTGTTTTTATTGTTGTTGGATTTATTAATGGGTCTGGTTTATGGCCCAATATGAATGTCATATGTAATAAAAGTGGGCTTAGTTTATGGCCCGTTCCCACTCCTTAAAATGTATCCCCTACTTGTCATTGTTATTTAATGTAAATACATTAGATTTAGTGGGAGATCAAGATTTGAAGATGGAGGTGGGCCCAGCAGACAATAAAGACAGAAGAAATGTAAATTGGAAGCTCAATGTAATAGGATTGCATTGCATACTGCATATTACCTAGGATTGGACTAAGACTCGTGATTGGCAACCACGGGTCGATTAGAAATGGAATCGATCATCCTATATAATATGTGATATTATAATTGTATGCATGTTTTAGACAAAATTGTGTGAATCCGACAAGCATACAAAACTTTAAAAATGATGAGACAAATTTTCATAATTAAAAATCCCTCATTTTAAATATGATTTAAAATTGATATCAAGATAAATAAAGGAAATTTAAATTTGTTTAAATGTTCCTACCTTCCATCAACGATCAATGTATGAGATGCTACCCGCGGATACGGTCCGGCTCATATTATTGGGGGGGCCCTTTCGTCGAAAAGTTGTACATTGGATCGACACATGTTGTAAGTTGGGTGAAACTCCCATGGGATCGGCTCATATTATTGGGGGATCCACATGGCGACCGTCCATCACAACTTAATATTGATGGGTCATCTTGACATGTCACAATAAACGGCGTCATATTATTGGGCCCTTATTGGACATGAGGTAAAAACATGGAGGTTGCTTTGGAAGCAATTGGGCTCTACCTTTTGAAATTATGGTTGGCTGATATTATTCGGGACCATAAATTGTCAATTGGACTCCATGTTCTCACTAAGGAAAACAGTTTCCCGTTTTCACTAGAGGGTAGTGAAATCGTTAAAATAGTGGGAGTGAGATTCATAAAATAAATATCGCCTATTTTATGTCTTAGTAAATTGCTTAAACAATCACTGATATTTGTCTGTTTCTTTTCAGTATTTCATAAGATGAATTCGCGTAATCCACTTTTCTCGATCCTCGAACAAAATAAGTTGACTGGCGCAAACTATACGGAATGGTTCCGTAAGTTGAAGATTGTCTTGACTTCGGAGAAGATGCTCTACGTGTTAGAAAAATCTCCTTCGAAGGAAGCACCAGCTGACGTAAGTCCGGAAGAGTTAGCCAAGCTTGATACATGGTGGGACCATGATATCAAGACCAAATGCTATATGCAAGCCTCGATGTCTGATGAACTCCAGAGGCGATTTGAGGACACCGTGAATGCTGCTGACATTCACGTTCAACTCAAGGAACTTTTTGGGGCTCAATCGAGGGCTGAAAGGTTCGCTACTGTAAAGGAGCTAATGACGTGTCGCATGCGTGAAGGGACTTCGGTCCGTGATCATGGCGTACGAGTGATTTGGCTCATACAGAAGTTGGTAACCCTTGATTTGGTGTTGGAGCATGAACTCAACGTGGATTTACTACTTCTGTCTCTTCCTTCTTCTTTTGACGGATTTGTGGTGAATTTCAATATGAACAAGATAGAGGCCTCCCTTGAAGAGATGATCAATATGCTTGTGACATATGAATCCACATTAAAGAAGGATAAACCGGCTTTCTTGGTGGGCTCCTCTTCTTCTGCTAAGAAGGGGCCAAGTACAAAGGGCAAGAAACGTTCTGCCCCACCCAAGAAAATCGAACCCGAGAAGAAGTACAAGACAAAGGCTTCAAACATGGAAAAATCCAAGGATGTTTGCCATTACTGCAAGAAGCCCGGTCATTGGAAGCGTAACTGCAAGGAATATCTAGAGCAGTTGCGAACTGCGAAGGGTATGTTCTATATTGAAATAAATGTTTCACTTAATACTACTTCTTGGGTATTGGATACCGAATGTGGATCTCACATTTGCAATGATTTGCAGGTGATGACAAGAAGTCGCAGGCTTAGAATGGGTGAGACCCAGCTGAGGCTCGGAAATGGTTCCAGAGTTGAAGCTAAAGCCGTGGGAGATGTTTATTTAATTTTGCAGAACGGTTTTAAGTTACTTTTAAGAGATTTTTTATTTGTTCCGGATTTGATTAAAAACATTATTTCTGTTTCTATGCTTGATAGAGATGGTTATTCTTGCAATTTTGTGAATGGAATTTGCAATATTTACAAGAATGAATGTTTGATTGGAAATGGACAACTTGAAAACGATCTATACAACTTAAAACTAAAAGACGTTCCAATAAATTATGTTGATAAACCGGCAACAACAAACAAAAGGAAAATCGATAGCCAAAACCCGGCAAACCTTTGGCACGCTAGGCTAGGTCATATTTCCTCAAGGAGGATGAACAAGCTAGTGGGAGAGGGCATGTTTGATATGTCTGATATTAACTCTCTACCTACTTGTGAATCCTGCCTGAAAGGAAAAATGACTAAATCTCCTTTTAAGGGGAAACCTGAGCGTAGTCAAAATCTGTTGGATTTGATCCATACAAATGTTTGTGGTCCATTTAGAGTTGGTACTCAATATGGCCACACCTACTTCATTACCTTTACTGATGATTATTCGAGGTATGGGTATTTATATTTAATGAAATATAAGTCTGAAGCGTTTGAAAAGTTCAAAGAATTCAAGGCTGAAGTAGAAAACAAGCTAGGTAAAAGTATTAAAGCACTTCGATCGGATCGAGGTGGAGAATACTTAAGTACCGAGTTTTTGGACTATCTAAAAGAGAATGGGATTCTCTCTCAGTGGACTCCTCCTATGACACCATAGCTTAATGGTGTATCGGAGCGTCGTAATCGAACTTTGTTGGACATGGTTCGGTCCATGATGAGCTTCACTGAGCCTCCACCTTCGTTTTGGGGCTATGCGCTTGAAATGGCGGTATTGTTGTTGAACAACGTCCACACTAAAGCAGTGGACAAAACACCATACGAGTTATGGAATGGCAAAGCTCCTAAGTATTCGTACTTGAGGATTTGGGGATGTCCTGCTTACGTGAAGCGGACAGTGGGAGATAAGTTGGATAGTCGATCCAGCTTATGTTATTTTGTAGGGTATCCGAAGAATTCAATCGGATATTATTTCTATTATCCTGCTGAAACAAAGGTGTTTGTTTCAAGGAATGCCACCTTCTTGGAGAATGAGTTCTTATTGGATAAGAAAGGCGAGATGATGGAACTCGAAGAAATTCGAGAAGAACCCGAAATACAAAATAACGATCCTACACCTCAGGAACCATTGATAGACACGCCTGTACCTAGAAGATCCGAGAGGACTTCTAGACCTCCTATTCGATATGGTCTTCTTCTTGAAGGGGATCAAGATGAACCCGATGTTGGATGTGATCCAAGAAACTTCAAGGAAGCAATTTCTGATGCGGATTCAAATTTATGGCTTGAAGCTATGCAGTCGGAAATAGATTCGATGCATACAAACCAAGTTTGGTCTTTAGTAGATCCTCCCGATGGAATTGTTCCAATAGGGTGTAAATGGATCTACAAGAGAAAGCTTGGGCCTGATGGTAAGGTATTGACCTACAAGGCGCGATTGGTGGCAAAAGGTTATACTCAAAGACAAGGAGTTGACTATGATGAAACCTTTAACCAGTTGCAATGTTCAAGTCCATAAGAATCCTTATTGCCATAGCTGCATGGTATGACTATGAGATATGGCAAATGGATGTGAAGACTGCTTTTCTTAATGGAGACATTAAGGAAGAAATCTATATGAAGCAGCCTGAGGGGTACACATCCATGGGAAGCGAGCATAAGGTATGCAAGCTTCAGAGATCAATTTATGGTCTAAAACAAGCATCAAGAAGTTGGAACCAGAAATTTGATGAAACAATAAAAGATTTTGGTTTCATCAAGAATCCGGAGGAACCATGCGTGTACAAGAAAGTAGTTAAGGATGCTGTGACATTCTTAGTACTTTATGTTGATGACATCCTACTCATTGGGAATGATGTAGGGATGTTGCAGTCAACAAAGATATGGTTATCAGGTAGATTCTCGATGAAGGATTTGGGTGAGGCATCCTATATTCTTGGGATACATATCTATAGAGATAGATCTAAGAGAATGATAGGACTCACTCAATCAACCTACATCGACACCATATTGAAACGGTTTTCAATGGATGGGTCCAAGAGAGGACATCTACCCATGTGTCATGGAGTTTCTCTATCCAAGTCTATGTGTCCCAAGACTGATGAAGAGATAGAGAAAATGACACATGTACCATATGCGTCAGCCATAGGTAGTATCATGTATGGGATGATATCTACCAGACCGGATGTAGCATTTGCTCTGAGTGTCACGAGAAGATATCAAGCTAATCCCGGTCAAATGCATTGGAAAGCCGTGAAGGACATTCTTAAGTACTTACGAAGGACTAAGAATATGTTCATGGTATATGGAGGAAGAGAACTAAAATTGGAAGGCTATACCGACTCTAGCTTCCAAAGTGACGTGGATGACTCGAAGTCAACCTCTGGATTTGTGTTCATACTCAATGGCGGTGCTGTCTCTTGGAAGAGTTCCAAGCAGGACACCACAGCGGATTCCACCACTGAAGCAGAATACATTGCAACATCAGCTGCTGCTAAAGAGGCCGTTTGGATGAGGAATTTCGTCCAAGAGTTGGGCGTCATTCTTGAAGTTTTTGGTCCAGTCCCGGTGTACTGTGACAACACGGGTGCCGTTGCTCAGGCAAAGGAACCAAGGTCTCATCAAAGATCCAAACACGTACTGAGGAAATACCACATCATCCGGGAGATTGTGGAAAGAGGAGACATCACTGTCGAAAGAGTGGCCTCTGCAGACAATATCGCTGATCTACTTACTAAGCCCTTGCCAGGACCATTATTTGACAAACATCGCGAAACAATGGGTCTACGTAGTATGACTAGTTGGCTATAGGGCAAGTGGGAGATTGAAAGAGTGGGTGCCCGGTGAGCCAACTTGTGGCTAAGGGCTTTGATGACTCTTTGTATAAACAATCTTTTGTTTAATATTATTTACACTTTTATTAATGGCAATGACTTTATATTTCTTCATATTGTTATATTGTGATATACTATTGTTGTTTTGATAAAGACCTTGAATATACTATAGTGTATGTAAGATGTGGTAGAACATGGAGATGTCTATCATGAAACACATCTTATAGTCACTGTATATTCTAAACTGTTCCTAGTCGATTGAGCCGTCCGATAATAAGGATAAGGATCGCTCGAGTTTGAGACTAGAATTTGCGATGCGGAGTACCACGTTTCATTGGTAAGGAACATAGAGATGTTCGAAGCATGCAAATGGATATTCATATGATGAATGATCGAACTACCCTATCCGAACTTTCCAAGTGGTTATCACTTATCGAGTGGATATAGTCCGCGGTTTTGGTTGTACACCATTAGTCCTTACTACTTGAAACATCATTGAGACTCTATATGCTAGTACTGTGCTTTGACTCGTTTACCGACTCTATTGGGGTCATCAGGTGTCGGGATTGGGTACAGTTACAACACATATAGGAGTCGATGCTTTGTTGTCAAGGATTCACCACATACTTGCGAGTGTGGATATCCTATGCGATCTGAGGAGATATTAATGTGACGAATCTCTGGCCAGAGTACATGATGTGGTTTAAGAAATGGTTTCTTAGTAGCACATGCGATGTCACTATTTGATCTTCAAGATGTATTGCATAGTTATCGAATCTCGAACGACTCTCGATATACCAATGGTTGTTGATTCGATCGGGATATATGGATGAAGGGACCGTACTGTACGCTAACCAAAATCTATTGGTTCTTGTAGGCACTATCAGTGATACCTAGGGAATCATGGGGCGATGTTGCTAGACGCTCTTACCATGATTCGATGGGCAAGTCGGAAATTGTTGTTCCGAGTCACAAGGAGTTGTGAGCCCACGGCTAGCTGTATCCCTGAACCATTGAGGGTCACACAGAGTAATGGATTTTTAATCCCCGTTGAGATAGTTAAATTTAAAGAGTTAAATTTAATGAACGAAGAAGTTGGACTTCTTATTTAAGAGTAGAGGAGTAAGATTTCCTAAAATGACATAGGGATGGCCATTTTTGGAAATCACTGAATTCGGATTCAGAAAAATTTATCTTGACTTTAAAAGGTGCAGAAATGGTTTCTGTGCACATTGGTGAAATCGGTTTATCAATCGGAGTCACGATGAATTTTATATTAATTTCTGAACATGCGGGCTTTGCTTGTCGGGCTTGAACTTATGACTAATGGGCCCTAAGCTGTTAGTGGCCTACATTATAAATAAGTTATTGTAGTACAGAAATTAGACACAACAGGTCACAAAATATTTTTAAAACCCTAGCTGCGTTTTTAATAAGTGGCCGCCCCCTCCCTCCCTCTGCTCGAAAAATCCAGCCTGTGAATTTTGAATTGCAGTCTGGTTTAACGGATCAAATTCGTTAATCTCTTCGTAGAAACTTCTGATAGATTTTCTAGTGCAATCTATCAGAGGGATTAAATATCCGTTCGTGGACCTGATTGAAGAACAATTCGTCCATCAGTTCCAGGGATATACAACAAGAGCAGAGCAATCTGTTGGTGTCCAAAATCTCGATTCGAGATTAAAGGTAAAAATTTTATAATCGTTATTTAATTTTTACACACACAATTTAATCGTAAGGTTGATACCCATTATGGAATCGTTCCATATTAAAATTTTAAACTTCCGCTGCACCGGGTATCAATCCTAATTGATCTGATCGCCGCATTTTCCAACAGTTTTCCTGCTATTCATCGTCTGGATTGGGTGATAGATACTGGAGCTACTCATCATATATGTTGCGCCATGTCTTTATTCACTACATCTAGACTTTTTACTTCCAAAGTCATACTTCCCAATAATCTTTCCATCAAAGTCACACATATTGGTACAGTCCAGTTATCGAATGATCTTATCCTACATGATGTTTTGTATGTGCCACAATTTCATTTCAATCTACTTTCCATTAGTTCTCTTACCAAAATTCTTCCTTGCTCAGTCTTCTTTGTTTCCAATTTTTGTCAAATCCAGGACATCCACAAGACCAAGTTGATTGGGATGGGTAAGAGAGTTGGAAACCTATACATACTCAACAAACCAGAGGACTCCTCCAATAACTCAAATAATTTGTAATACAGCTAGTCCTATAAACACAAATCTGTGGCATTTTCACATGGGGCATCCTTCTTCTGTTAAAGTTTCTATTCTTTGTGAAAAATTTAGTTTCATTCCTGTAACAGATTCTGATACACATTGTTCCATTTGCCATTTAACTTTTATTGCTCATAATAATGTTTGTGAATCCCTTTTCCAGCTTATACACATTTATGTTTGGGGTCCTTTTAATCCTATCACAGTCGAAGGGTATAAATACTTTCTTACCATAGATGATGATCATTGTAGGTTCACCTGGATTTATTTGATGAAAGCCAAGTCTGATGTTCAACAAATTTTTCCAGTTTTTTTTATCAAATGGTGCTTACTCAATTTGAAACTCAAACTAAAGAAGTTCGAAGTGATAATGCTCCAGAACTTTCATTCACTGATTTTTTCCAGCAAAAGGGAATTATTCACTCATGTGTTGAATGCCTTCAACAAAATTCCGTTGTTGAAAGAAAACATCAACACATTCTCAATGTGGCTAGAGCTCTTCTTTTTCAATCTAATTTGCCTCTTGTATATTGGGGAGACTGTGTTCTTACAACCATATACTTAATCAACCGCACACCTTCACACATTCTTGGCCATAAATCTCCATTCGAATTGTTATATCAGAAAACTCCATCATATTCTCATTTAAAAGTTTTTGGTTGCTTATGTTATGCTTCTACACTTTCATCTTCTAGAGACAAATTCTCTCCTAGAGCTGTTCAATCTATTTTCATAGGATACCCTTCTAGTTATAAAGGTTTTAATTTGATTAATTTGGATAAACATGAAACTTTTATTTCCAGGGATGTCATTTTTTATGAGGATTCATTTCCTTTCAAAAATTCCTCCTCTTCTCTGTCCTCGGATTTCTTTTCTGATATCTTCCTTCCTTCCTCTCCTCCAGCTCCTACAAGCCAATGTCCTCGCTCTCGTCGCACTGTTATTACACCCCATCATCTACGAGATTATCATTGTTATACT
This sequence comes from Henckelia pumila, assembly GCF_033568475.1. Classification (NCBI taxonomy): domain Eukaryota; kingdom Viridiplantae; phylum Streptophyta; class Magnoliopsida; order Lamiales; family Gesneriaceae; genus Henckelia; species Henckelia pumila. Next base: position 162,555,914 of record NC_133122.1, read on the forward strand.
ATTGTCTCTCCTTTTTCTTCCTCCACTATTCATACTTTATGCTCTTTTCTTGCTGACACTAGATTGTCTTCTTCTTATCGTACTTTTGTGCATAGTATTTCTTCTATTGTTGAACCAGAAACTTATTCTCAAGTTGCTGTTCTTCCTGAATGGCGTTGTGCTATGACTGAGGAACTTCGGGCTTTAGAACAAAATGGCACTTGGTGGTAGCGCTCAGTCGTGTCGCGCCCAAATTAACCCAACTCAGATTAACTAAATAAACATGTAGTAGCGAAAGTAGGGATCGTTCCCACGAAGAAAGTGAAATTTATAGGTGTTCTTAAAAATACTGAAAATAAATAAAAGGGGATTTGGAAATTTTAGAATTAACTGCTATGCAAGAATTAAAATAAGGAAGATCAATAAATTAACGAGACTTGGTATCGGTCGACTACACCCTTGAAATCATTCACTCGATCATCGATTCTCTAAAATAATTAATTCACATCGAATATTCATCATTGGAAATCAAATTCCTGTTTTACCTTAATTTTAGTTAATTAGAAAACAGCATTCTAAATTAACCCTTACCAATAAATTAACCCGATAACAGCAATCTAGATTTAAATCCACGGTAGCATTCATATGAGTGAAACTGATGAATCTAGACAACACATGCACCAGCGGATGTATTTAGCCTAGTCAATTGTTGTTCCTACGAATTAATAAATTCAACAGCAGAAAATATCAAACGTAGTTGCTTCACAAATTAGATGGTTCAAACAATTACGGATTTGAATTCTAATTTAGCAGTAGATTGTATAGCGAAATCACAGGCCTATAATCTCACATACAAGCATGAAATAAATCAGAACAACTCTTGATACTCAAATTGAATTAAACAATGAAAATCTGAATCTCACAAGATAAATAATTTCAAGGGTTCGTCTTCCTCAACCAAGAATAAAAACAAGAAGAATTAAAATCTAAGAACAAGAAAGATAAAACCTAGCCGCCAGATGAATTCTCTGTATGTAGCCGTCTAAAGATCTTCAGAATTCAACAAAAGATAGTAATTTTCGAGTTATATGATGTATTTAAAGACTAGAGTCCTTCCCAAGAAAGTTTCCTAATTAAAACAGATTTCTGGGAAAAGTCGGTGCAATCGAGCGCACCGAGTTTGTCCGATCGATCGCTCAATAATATGCAATTCTCTGTTTTTCAACTTCTTGGCCGCTCGATCGCTCCGAGTACGTCCGCTCGAGCGCGCAGCTTTTTTCCCAGCGAGCAGCGATTTTGCAAAATTCATATCCGGAGATCTAGCTGTTGGATTGAGCTAAAATTTAGACAACTGCTTCAAAACATCTTGAACTTTATTCTGGACGGTGGAGATCGGATTTTGACTTTTATAACATTAAATATGATTTTCTGATCATTGCTGCTCCGTAATTCATTCTCGCGCAATAGATTTTCCATCTTTTCCTCGACAAAACGCTATGTCCTATACAATAAACACGGGAGCGTGTAATGTAGACACGATGTATGAAAAACCAACAAAAACTTAATTAAAACAAATGAATGCACGCACAAATGACAATAAAATGATAATAAAATATGCAACACAAACATGCCCATCAAATAACCCCACACTTAATCCTTGCTCGCCCTCGAGCAAGTATGCAAAAACAAAATGAAACAGAACAAACACATAAGCAAGGATGAATCACGCATATCATAGCCTCAGAGAAAACCACTTTCATCTAAAAATAAGTTCATAGCGACTCTTAATCATCAATGATACACTTTCAGTCGAATGCGAACGTGTGTGTGTGCCATGTTACCCCAGTTACATGCAACTTCAAAAGAACAAAGTTTCAAGACTGTTCGCCGACCTATAACAATTCAGTGCAAACCTCATCATCAAGAACTCTCCTCCCAACAATCCTTCAACACAACACAACTTCCTTGAGAATAATTACCCACCTCCGAATTTTGCACCCGGTATTGCTTTAGCTCCAATAATTACCCGCATACTTAGCTATAACTAAGACAGGATTAGAATTTCAATCCCCTCGTCTATAGCCCGGATGGAGCATCAACCCCATTTTATCCGCATACTTAGCCTTGAATTCGATCTTTTAGGATTAGGATTTCAATCCTTTTCAGGCCCGGATGGAGTTGTAAATTTTTTTTTCTTTTTTATTTTTCTAGGTGCGCCCAAGATCGTTTATGCCATATCAAAGAAATCATCAAGATTCAAACACTATCAAGTTTCACAAACACCTATTATCGTGCAATGGTCCAACAGACATCCACGATATCTAATACATCGCTACACTTCACTGGTTAAACATGCGTGCTTAAGAATATTCAACAAACAACCTACGATTTCTCAAATCCAATCAAGAGTTAAATTTTTTTCAAAAATCCATTTTTCAACTACCTCATCATAGGCTAGAAATCATCCTCTACTTATGCACACAAAACACACTTGAAACAAATCATGAACTATATGCAAATACGAAACGAAAACAAATGCAAGACAAAATACCAAATATTGAATGCACCCCCCCACACTTATCTAAAGCATTGCCCTCAATGCTCTAGCATTAAAAACATAACACACAACACAAATAACAAAATGATAACGAGATGCAAAATTAAAACAGAACTCCCCTGGTTCAAGTCTTGGCGTTGTCGTCCTCTTTGGCCTCAGACTGAATAATGGGAGACTCATATTGAAAATTGGACGGAAAATGGGGCGGCTAGGCTCCTGAAAACAAAGAAAAAAAAACACAAAACAAAACAAAAACAAAAAAAATGAAATAAAGAAAAAAAATACACTGGGTTGCCTCCCAGCCAGCGCTTGATTTTCAGTCATCGGCTTGACTCTCAGAAGCACTGCTCAAAGAGCGGCTGACGCCCAAAATAAGTGTCATATGACACCATAAATGGGTCTTGGTTCCATAAGCCCTCAAGCTTGGCCAAATATAAACAGTTAAAGCTCGTCACCGCAGCAACACTCCATAGCTGGTAAACATGGGAAGAGAACGTCTCTGCGGGCTCTCGGAAGCCAAAATCTTTTGAAACTAGTACTAATGGAAAGGAATACTCAAACGCCTCTAAATATTCAGCATGATTTGATTTGCACTCCCAATCCTGGTTCTCTGAGTCATCATCATCAAATCAAATCGGGTTGGTCACTGCTTGAGTATCTTGCTTCACTTCATGTTCTCGGTATTCATGGACGAGTGATCTCTTGATATTCTCTATGTGCTCCACAAGGTCGCATCTAGACTTTTTCAGATCTTCTACAGTTTCCACAGTCGATGCCACAAGTTTGCTCATGATATCCTCTAGCGGATGTAAGTTCAACTGCGAACAACTTCCCTCATCCTTTTGAAGCTCAAATGGTTGGTCTGTAAAATCCGGGTATTGAGAGTGTGAATACCAGTAATAGTCAAACTCGGCCATATCATCCAACAGGTGTCTCATCTTGGCAAAATATTGAAATACCGGCTGTGAAAGCTCCATCAATTACCCATTTTCTTGTCACTGCATCCAAACCATTAAGAAAATATGTAAGGAGAGAATAGTTAGAAAAATCATGATACCGGAAGATGGCTTCCAAATCTTTGAATCTCTTCCATGCTGCGTAGAATGGCTCTCCGTGTTGCTGGATAAAACTTGCTATTACTTGTCGATTTGACATCTCGAAGTATTACACCACAAAAATTCTTGCAAAAACAAAAAAAAAATGTGAAAAAAAATAAAAACAAAAACACAAATAAAATAAACGCCTTCCCCGGCAACGACGCCAAAATTTGGTAGCGCTCAGTCGTGTTGCGCCCAAATTAACCCAACTCAAATTAACTAAATAAACATGTAGTAGCGAGAGTAGGGATCGTTCCCACGAGAAAAGTAAAATTTATTTGTGTTCTTAAAAATACTGAAAATAAATAAAAGGGGATTTGAAAATTTTAGAATTAACTACTATGCAAGAATTAAAATAAGGAAGATCAATAAATTAACGAGACTTGGTATCGGTCAACTACACCCTTGAAATCATTCACTCGATCATCGATTCTCTAAAAATAATTAATTCACATCGAATATTCATCATTGAAAATCAAATTCCTGTTTCACCTTAATTTTAGTTAATTAGAAACAACATTCTAAATTAACCCTTACCAATAAATTAACCCGATAACATCAATCTAGATTTAAATCCACGGTAGCATTCATATGAGTGAAACTGATGAATCTAGACAACACATGCACCAGCGGATGTATTTAGCCTAGTCAATTATTGTTCCTACGAATTAATAAATTCAACAACAGAAAATATCAAACGTAGTTGTTTCACAAATTAGATGGTTCAAACAATTACGGATTTGAATTCTAATTTAGCAGTAGATTGTATAGCGAAATCACAGACCTATAATCTCACATACAAGCATGAAATAAATCAGAACAACTCTTGATACGCAAATTGAATTAAACAATGAAAATCTGAATCTCACAAGATAAATAAATTCAAGGAATCGTCTTCCTCAACCAAGAATAAAAACAAGAAGAATTAAAATCTAAGAACAAGAAAGATAAAACCTAGCCGCCAGATGAATTCTCTGTATGTAGCCGTCTAAAGATCTTCAGAATTCATCAAAAGATAGTAATTTTCGAGTTATATGATGTATTTAAAGACTAGAGTCCTTCCCAAGAAAGTTTCCTAATTAAAACAGATTTCTCGGAAAAGTCGGTGCGATCGAGCGCACCGAGTTCGTCCGATCGATCGCTCAATAATATGCAATTCTCTGTTTTTCAACTTCTTGGCCGCTCGATCGCTCCGAGTACGTCCGCTCGAGCGCGCAGCTTTTTTCCCAGCGAGCAGCGATTTTGAAAAATTCATATTTGGAGATCTAGCCGTCGGATTGAGGTGAAGTTTGGAAAACTGCTTCAAAACATCTTGAACTTTATTTTGGACGGTGGAGATCGGATTTTGACTTTTATAAAATTAAATATGATTTTCTGATCATTGCTGCTCCGTAATTCATTCTCGCGCAATAGCTTTTTCCTCGACAAAACGCTACGTTCTATACAATAAACACGGGAGCATGTAATGTAGACACGATGTATGAAAAACCAACAAAAACTTAATTAAAACAAATGAATGCACACACAAATGACAATAAAATGATAATAAAATATGCAACACAAACATGTCCATCACTTGGTCTGTAGTTTCTTTACCTTCGGGAAAATCTGTTATTGGTTGTCGTTGGGTGTACAAAGCCAAATTTTCTGTTGATGGCTCTCTACAGCGTTATAAAGCCCGTTTAGTTGCCAAAGGTTACACACAACAAGAAGGTATTGATTACATTGAGACTTTTTCACCTGTTTCCAAACTTGTTACAGTCAAAATTCTGCTTGCTTTGGCTGCTGCTCGAGGCTGGTTCTTATTACAGCTTGACGTTAATAATGCATTCCTTCATGGAGATCTTTCGGAGGAATTCTATATGTCTCTACCTCCAGGGTATGATAGAGAGGGGGAGATTTTACTACCGAATGTCGTATGCCGACTTCACGAATCGATTTATGGCTTGAAGCAAGCATCACGACAATGGTTTGCCAAGTTCTCTACTATGTTATTGAGTATTGGTTTTTCTCAATCTCATGCAGATAATTCCTTGTTTCTACGGAAGAGAGGATGTATTTTTGTGTCTCTTTTGGTGTATTTTGATGATATTGTGATTGCCACCAATGATAAGGCAGAAGCACAAAGCTTGAAAGAATTTCTCAATAACAAATTTCGCTTGAAGGACTTGGGAGAATTGAAGTATTTTTTGGGCATTGAAGTTGCTCGTGCTCCTAGTGGTATTTCTATATGTCAAAGAAATTATGCTATGAAGCTGCTAACTGATGCAGGGCTGCTAGGGTGTAAACCTCGATCAACTCCAATGGATGCTAACACCAAACTTACTCATTATGAAGGATAACTTTTATCTTATTCTTTTGTTTATAGAAGATTGATTGGTCGTCTGTTATATCTCACAATCACTCGTCTTGACTTGACTTATGCGGTGAATAGATTAAGTCAGTTTGTTTCTCAACCAAGGACTTCTCATATGGAGGCAACATTGAATGTTCTCAAGTACATCAAAGGAACAATTGGTCAGGGAATTTTATATAAACAAGCCTCTGATCTTAAGCTCAAATTCTTCTCTGATGCAGATCGAAAAGCGTGTTTGGATACAAAAAAATCAGTTAATGGCTTTTGTGTTTTTCTTGGAGAATATATGATATCATGGCGATCAAAGAAGCAAAATACCGTCTCTCGATCATCGGCAGAAGCAGAGTATAATTATTTTAATATTTTTTCAAAGAATGTGGGATAAAAACTTTTTATCCACACACAATTTATTCAACAGTCTCGATCCAACTGAGACGAACTTCGGACATGATGAGTTGCGTTCCCATCTCGCTTTTGAAGTTACCGTGACAAGGGATTTGTTAAAAAGTGGGTCTCCAACGATACAATCCCATGTCAAATATCATTGACCCAATACAAATTTTGAAGAAAAATCAACACTGGTCAAGAGCTTTAAAATTATATCATTAACATTAATGCATACAGATGATACACCTAATTTTTTTTCCTGGACAAAAAGGGTTTATACCAGTTTGGTTAGTTCACTTTTCTATATCACACAATAATATTCGTTCCCAGAGGTAAAATCGACTATAGACTTGCTTTTGCTAACTAACCGTTACCTCTGAATTTCTGTGGACTGTAAATTTCTAAATAATTTAGAACTACAAGGTTACAGTCGATTTACAGGCAAATGGTGACCATTTAAACTTGTTAGCAATGGGAAGGTAAGGTATGGCTCCCCACCACTAAGTTGATTCGTTAGTTGCAGAACATTTGTCACTGTTAACCTTTCTATAAAATAGAACGTAAGCAGCAACTGACTTCACGTCTTCTTCATTGATCGGTGATATGTGACTATCGTCAAAATTGTACCATTTGTTTTCATCCAGAAGCTGCAGATAAAGTATACAAATGAGAAGAATCATCCTCACTCAGATTCTTTAACATGTAAAACTAAAAGCAGCTTCAGTGTGTCAAGTTCATACAATTAAGCATCTGAGGATGTTGGGTGAACAGATGAAAACACATAAAGGATATGATGAAGTTAAATCAAAAGCAATCCGTCAATTAATGCCCCAGGACACGATGATCACGGAAGCATAAACATAGAAGGAACATAGCAAACCTTAATGTGTGCAGTGTAATGCCCACTTCCCATGCCACCATAGTGGTTTGTCAAGGCATAGAGTTCATAAATCTGTCTCTGAGTGTTGCTCTTGCTTGCAACATAATTTGTCAAATCAAAGTCATGAATGGGAAAATTGACAAATGTGTCTAGCTTATGCTTCACAGATCGACTGTAAGAGAATCTTTTTAAATGAATGACAAGAACTTCTGGTAGCCTCCAAAGATCCAGCTTCTTGCTTGCCTGGCGCCGCTCCTTGCATTGAGGGCAATACCTGCGTCAGAACAAATGCAAATGATGTAAGTTTGAGAGAGAGGCTACTTTTCCAATTCTACCAATAAGTTGAGAGAGAAAGGTAGAGAAAGAAGTAACACAATCTAATCCACAATATTGGGGTCTTAGTAGACATGATTTAAATCTTGAGCAAACAAGGAGATGATTTTATAAAACTTTGCATCCGTATCATGGCTGTTAAACAAATCACTAGTGCATTAGAAATGAAAGGAAATTGTAGTGAAGGAAAGGATGAGGTTACCACATGTCCTCCGGGACCAATGGTTCTTCCCGTAGAAAAGATTCCAAGCAAGCATACAATGAGAGAGGTTCATTACGAGCTTTCTTGCCTAAATGTCCATATTTACAAACTTCTGGTAGGTTTTCTATATGGCTGGTATCATAGCTTCCCAGAAGCTTCTGGGACCAGTCAACAAATACAAGTATTGACATAGAGGATGAGGACAACTTAACGACCTTATCATCACCCACAGTTAAATCAATGCAAGCATTGTTTTCATCAACCAACTGCAAAGGAAGTTTCTGTAAGGTCACTGGTCTCGAACTGCTACCATTTCCTTTTCTTACTTCAGCAGTATCAGCCTCTGAACAAGCTTCCGTAATTCTGGTGGAATGGGATTCATCCGATGTTGCCACTGATGCATTTCTTGAAGTAACAGCACCTGGATTTGTTGTTCTTAACATTGGTGAGAGCATTGTACGAACTATCAACTGTATATCACTTCTAGTAATAGTATCGTCACATGAGATTGGTGAAACAAGAGGTGTTCCATAAGGCTTCCATCCAAGAGCACTCTGAGCATTTCCCGAACCCCTATACATAGAGACCAAAGCATTATCAAAGAGATGTAAAACTAATGCTGGATTCCATGAGAATGAGATGCATGAAGAAATTTTTTCAACAGACTTCATATTGAGTTTCACATACTGTTCTTCCCGCCTGTGAATCAACTGTAGGAATTTTGTGTTCTTCAACACTTTTGAGATCTTGTAGGCTGTAAGGTGATCATCATCTTTTATGGAAGACAATGATATCAATGGATCCTCCAGGAACCGGTAAATCAAGTGGCCTCTTATCTAGAACAACACAAAAAATAAAATTCAGGCAACAAATCTTTGTATAAATATTAGATTACCACAGGATTTATAATCTGCCAACCTCTGCAAGCAGGAGCTTCTCATTGAGTTGCAAGGAACAAGCATTACTTAGTGCTTGGATCAAATCCCGGCAACGTCCTTGCTTTGGAACAGTAACAGAGCAAGCTGCTGGCAATGCACTTCCGTCGCAAGTAAAAACAGTTACTGTCATATTACGGGTGGTCGCGGGCTGAAGAGGCAGGGATAGATACATGAAAGGATCAAATGTAACTGAAACTTTATTACATACAGGACAGACTAGAGTTGACTTGAATTGACCCTGCACAACAAAAGTGCGAATGTAATTCCGATGCCATATATTATTTAAAATAAACACAAGAGACCAGAATCTATAATGAGGTAACAAATGAAAAGGCTGGAAAAAAGTTGTTTTCAGAGAAAATTATAGGATACAAAGATCCGAAGCAACAATAATAAAAAGGAGCCGTAAATTTCTAGCAATAAATTGTGTTATGAAGATCTGAAGCAGGGCGTATCACCTAGGCGTTTACAAACACAACAAACGTACAGCTACAAGGTTGGAGAAGTAATTGACCAGTAATATGATTTACTTACTTGGCACACATCCACAATGATTGAATCATTTCGAGCAATATGATTTGCCCAATACTCGTCAGCAACTTCTTCATCAGGTCGGCCATCTGCATCTTTGGATTTTATATATGGCTTATGTTTGACACGATTCAGATCTTCATGAAGCCCATCTAACAAAAATGCAAGAAGTTCCTGCACAGGAAAGACATCAAATATACTGGCTGACTGATTGTCTTCATTCAATATCAATATAAAATCATTAAAGCTTTGCATGATGCACCGAACCTGTGAATCATGTTGACTGCATCCACTAAACTGTGGTGCAAAGCGAGCAAGTTTTGCTTTAAATTGCCTTGGCGCAACAGGAGTTCGTCCTGGTGCCCACAATTTTCTGAGCAAATCACCAAATGCTAAAGCAAGCTCCCCCTGCAAAATATATCAAGATTCATAAGATGACCATGTCGATCAGAACACCGCTAAATGTTAGAAACATGGTTCTATACACAACTCAGCACCTGCAGACAAATCCTTGTATTGGTTAACTGTCAACATCACAAAATCTCAAATTTAAATGCAACCAAGATGTCGAGATCTAAGATCGATTCCATGGATTAGTATCCATTACTAAAAAATTAGTTTAAAAATTGCTCTTAGAGTGAATGAACTTACATATGATCATTGTCACAAATGTATAGCAGAAGATGCATCACTTCCAAAATTTATTAAATTCAATCCTATAAAACTCATATTTATTTTCAACCAAAAAATAAACACTCAATTATTTCATCCCATTTCGAACATATTTCAAATTAAAGCTGCAAGAATATGAGCGTGCGTATCAAGTCTTATCATTGCTTTTTTGAAACTTACAACCATGCCCAGAGGATTCTGTCTGTTGATTTCTTGATGATAATCTTCACGAAAATACCGAGCAAATTCTGGTGTATGAACAAGGCACTGTATCGCACTATTCATAAAACAAGTGTTTCCCAGATTCAACAGTCCAGTGAGACCACAAGAAGAACCCCTTGTACTAACCCCACTTGGTCCATATGTCTTCTCCATATTTAGGTTTTGAGTTTGTGACAATTCTGCAGTGCCATTTGTTGATGAATATTTACTTGAAGATACAGCTTCAGAAATTGGTACACAAGACTGTGAAGGTAAAACAACAGCCACACTTCCGTTATCCACAGATCCGTTCTCCTGAATGGAATTTGTTCCATCATCGATATTACTATTTACAACCTCCACCAAAATCTGTATCAGCCATTGGGAAAAAAATTGAACCTCAGAAAAAAATGTTAGCAAAAAAGACCAAAACCATCTATCAATCAGGCAAAGTTCTCAGCAAATAAAGAAAACATGAGCATCAAGTCAACTTTGAATACAATGTTGAATTATTCAAGTTACTATCATCAGAAAAAAGAACCAATAGACAGAATAACTAAGTTGAATGAAGGGAAATCAAGAAAAGTTATTTGCCAAGGGCCCAAGGCATACAATACAAAAAAAATACGGTTGGTTTTTCTTCAAAAAAATTAAATAAAATCCACTATGAAAACCAAAGAAAATTAAGGCTTATAATTTTTATACCGAAATCAATCCAAACTCATCAGTCAAGAAAGGCATTCTTGAGACTTCTGTGATTACAAAGAATATCTACCGTAATATTTCTTTCGATAACATAACATGCATTCAGTAAAAATATTCTTCAGATTTAGACAATAGTGTATTTCTTTGACCCCAAAAGAAATTTAACAATCATATACAATAAGAAAATGGGGGAAAAAATGTTGATAACCAATAAATTTGCAAAAATACCTTGAGAATAAAAACCCAAACTCCACCCCAAACCCCAAATGTCCTACAAGCCTACATCGGCCAACTTGGTAAACATATCAATTAACCAATAATAGGTGATCTGCAAGAAACTTCATGCAGAGTTGAACATGAGTTTCACTCAAAAAATATTTGATATCGCTTCTTGAAACGCTATGATTTAAGACAGACTAAATCATGACATGAGCAACCAATCTGAGCATTGAGTTTTTAATGGGACATGCGCATACGACAATTCAGCTTATGGGTCCAACAAAAAGCGCTCTCACATAAACATGATTTTGTCAGATATAATAGAAGGTGAAACATAGACACCCACATCCTGATCCATTTGAATATTTGCATCATCAAGCGTCTTTTCCATGTCACTCATCAATGCGTGCTTTCTAAGACTGAAGTAATCCCAAATGTACACCTGAGCAAGGAAATTTATTCGAGTAAATTTATCATCGTGAGTTTAAGAAAACAAGCACATATGAGAACAGGGTAACACAGAACAAGGTCTTACTTGCTTCGAGGTAAGATCAAAAATCTCACAAGCCCTTTGGTGAAGTTTGCCAATTGTTTCCTGCCAGATGAAATTCAGTGTAGCAGATACTAGAAAATAGGCAGCCATGGCAAAAGGTGAATAAATAAATTGTCTTATTCCCTTTGGGAGCAGGGAACACATTCGCCATACCTTTTTGCTTATTCTTATGACAGAACTGACACCTTTTGGCATCAAATGCAACTGAAGCCGTAGAGGATAAACTTCAACAGACAATTCTGTTTGTGAAAGGCCAGTGCTGATAACTTTTCGCGCCAATACAGGACCACCTCCATACCTAATTTCAACAAAGGCTTGTATTAAATCCCATTTTACTAAACAATCTATAACATAATACAACTCACTAGCATGGTGATGAAAACAGAGCATACGTTTAATTATATTTTATGGCAAACAAATCTAGGCAATTTTACAAGCTTATATCCATCACGAAAGAACACTTAGTTATTTCCACTTCCGGATTATATATACAGAATGAGTCCTGATCATGCAGGGATCTTGCTCTAAAGTAACATACATCTAATTCTTCAATTTAACAGCTAAAGTGAAACCATAATATCACTTGAAATTACAGCAGTTTAATTTAGCAGTAAATTGGTGCAGGCTGTGTAGACATAAGCCTCTTCAAAATACATAAGAATTAAGAATCCAGCCAGTTTTGCATAGCACGTAAAATAATGAGCCTAATGAACCGGGCATAAAGAATTACCAAAATAAGAAACAAGCAGGCAGCATTTTTCCAATCAAGAGACTCTAATCGGTGGTTCACACTAAAGGAGCTAAAGAAAATCAATAAGTTATCAGTTCCTTTTTATAATTTTACACTTCTCTCTTCTGCTCTCTTCCACTTCTATTCAAAAAGGAACTGAGAAAATCCAGATTAAAATTGAGCAAACCAACCTAGAATCTTAAAATGTTAACATATTTAACAGAATCCTTTACAAATATGACATGACAAAAAATAGCTTTTCGGAGAATAGTTCTAATTTAATGCGCACTCAAGCTGCATCATAAACAGGACATGCTCAACTTAGGACAAACACAATTGAAATTCGAACATTAAAACTTGAATGATTAGCATTACAAATTCATGTAGTTTCTCAATATACTTTTCCTACTATATACAGCCAAAAGAATTTAATTTTCACTATCTAATGATAAATTGAACCTAAATAGGCTTGTGGACCAGCACTCCATATGCTCAGTCATGTCATATTTTCACTAGGAATAGAACCTATAAATTGCGCGCCTCTTAAGACAAGATGCATCGAAGGGGCTAAGAAAAATATGGGATGAAGAGAACTGGGACAAGGGAGAAACAACAACGGAGGTACATTGCCCTGAAAAATGAACTGATTGCTTATAGATGACTCAAACAACTGATATTTTTTGAAAAAAAACAAGACAAATTGCTAGCAGTTGTCTTCTGCCTTTGTGTGCAATGACTTCTCTACTTTTTGCTTCTTTTCTTTATAATACCTTTTTTTTACTTCGTGTATTTTATTGAGTGAAAACCAAACCAGTTTACGTGATAGACTACAGGCAACACCACCAATTACGATGATTTAAAGTTGGTAAGACTCAGTTGTCTGGGTTATACGCTCTTCTTTCACTCCTCAAAACCATAAAGACTATGATGGCATTTGAAAAGTTAAAGAAATTGGGAACTTTTTGCATTTTTGTACGTTCTTGATACAGTTTAAGATATATAAATCGTTAAGTAAAAAATCGACCATAAATCTCAAGATAACAAGGAGAATCATATTAATATAACTTGGATATCATATTTTTCAAATAAGTAAAATAGACCTTCAAGCAGGTACTCACCGTACTTAATATGCGCAAGAAAAATTCAGTTTTGACAATAGAAACTTATAGAGAGCTACAGATACTGGCCAACATTATGGACACAACTGGACAAGTACATTAAAGGGACAACATTTAGTTCATTGCTCATTGGAAACACTGAGAAACACAGGTTTGGAAGTCAAATACAAATCACAAGTTTGAAATGTGTGGTCATGGCTAATTCAATCGGCCTCTGCAAACTTTAGTGTTAACGCTCGTATATCACAAGGGACCTTTCAATAGGTCTTAAGGTAAAGACATTTGTTCACATCAACATCAAAATAGTGCCAACGTATACTAGAGAGAGATTTACTTCTGATGTTAAGTATTTGTTTTCTAAAGTAAATGTTCAGGTAATTGTTTTAGATGCATGAACAAAATATGATAGGGAAGTTGGGGGGGGGTGTGAACGCATATATGTATAGCATGTTATGGAATGTCAGATTAAGTGAAAGTAGAGTAATGACTACTCACCAAATATACAATTGATTCCAAACTTCTTGGGGAAGCAATATGTAGTCGGTACCTTCAACTAAGGTATCGTGAAGTTCAAAGTCCATATCAGAATCCTCGGACACAGTTTCATCTACTAAGTCTGAATTGTCAATGCTAGATGGCCTCTTTAATACACTTGAGCCAGCTGACTCATGATTCTCAGAAGAAGATCCCTCATTGACAATACTGGATTGGTTTTGATTCACATATTCAAGCCAATCATGCCACCATCTACCAGTAACCAAAATAAAACAAATCAATGAAACAGATTATTCTACCCAAAAGAAAAGGATGTACGATCAGAGTTAGCCTAATGAATGGAAACAACAAAATGGAACTGATGAATTAGTTGGTACCAGAATAGAAAAACACATAGGGGCAAATAATTCCAAAGATTGAAAAAGATGCAGTGAGGTAAAGAAAAAGGATTTTTCAGGTCATTAAGTTGAGTGTCCTCTATCTCAATATGATATAATAAGACAGGAGACTTTGCTATGTGCTTCAACTTTTTTAATAAGATCATAAACTAGCTCGGTAAAGGAAACCTCCCCGACTGATTTGAATGATGAAAACACTTCCACATACTTTTTTTTAATGGTTCCATATACTTAGTTGACGAGCCTTTTAGGGGAAAACTGTAGCAAACTTGTGAATATCCATCAAGCCCATCCAGTGACATTCATTGGTTAGATACAAGGGTCGAGACAGTAATTATGATCGATTTCCCTTTCTGATAGTTTCCCACATCTAATTCAGACATTTTTAAATGCATTCAATGTGATTGTCATTACTGCAAAGTGTAAAGAAATGCTCAACACAATCATGGTTTGCTGTCGCAGCCATTAAACAGCCACCGAAGCGACAAAGTTCCTTGGCTGAAATGGTGCCTGGTCAAAACAATTTCTGAAGAAATATAGCCAACTTATCGGCACAGAATGGTCATAGTGGCCGTTGCAGACAGTTTTTGAATTCTTTTCGATTTTTTTAAATTTTTTCCATTAATTTAAATATGATCCAAAATTTCTGCATTTCGTTCTTATTTTTCAGAAAAAAAAAAAACTGTGACGGTTATTGTGACCGTCACGTCAAGGCCCACGGAAAATTGACACAATCCATTTAGTTGATGACCGTTGATGAGTACCACAACGGTTTTCGGTGAAACATGGATGCAATCCATTTAGTTGATGAGTTTAAAGCCACTGATATTGATTTCCAATGTTCCTATATTACAGTGGCGGCAGCGCATCCGATTTCTAAATCCTAAACGCGTACAAAAAGCAAAGCAAAAACTAATTCATTCCTTTCAATTTGCAGATATCTGTAAAGCCAACCATAATAGAATATCCAAACCACTAAATTGAACTCCATATTAAAAGGCAAACATCAGCTACGCACATTGACGCAGTGGATAACCGCAAGTTCAGCATAAGTACATGATTTAACATTCCGCGTAGCCTAATTAATCACATTTAGCCCAAGATTGACAGTAAAAACGCCACCAACTAAAACTGCCAACGCACAAATAACTTACACTATTAAGCACTAATTAAACCCAAAGCATTTTCATTTGAACACAAGCGAAAGTTAAACGCTCAAGAGACTGGTAATGAACAATAATCAATGAAAAGACAAAATAAAAAGGAATGGCTGGTTTTTTTAATGGATCTCATACACTAATAGTCTCAAACTAATACCTTTGAGTGATTAAAAAAAAAGTATCGCCGGATTTGGATTGGGCTTCGGCGGCAACTGAAATATCTCTAATGCTTTGTTTCTCTTCCTCCGGCGTCAGCTTCTGCGCCACCTCCGCCATTTCTCAACCTTTTCTCTACCGGGCAGAGAAATTTCCACCAAAAACTACTTTTTTCTCGTGAATTGGGGGACCTGAAATCGAACTTTACAAGGATTTTTACGAACGAATTGTACGTCGGTGGAGAGGAGGAGGAGTGAACACAGTTTTCTCTTCCGACGGTGAGGAAAGGGTTTTGGTTTTTTGTCCTCCTCCTCGCCTTAAATGGTTTTAGCTTTATATAATAATCAAACAATATTTATTATTCTACACTTTTCTATATAATATAAACATATAAATTATTTTTCTAAAAAAAAAAATTATTTTGATACCGTAAACATAGTTACAAATTACAATCAATAAAATTTCAAACTCTGACAATCGTCACAAATAAATATTAATACATATAAGTAATCAAATAACACAATAGACAACAAACAATATATAAAATTAACTTGTTTGGTGCGATTAAAATTCAAAATCTCGAGATCTTACCGTTGCCCACGTGTGTCTAATCAAGAGGTGCATTTTCTAGCTACATATGCATACACGATACTTTGTGTCATTTACACTGTAAAAATTGATTGGGTAATAATATTAATGTCGAATTCCTTAAAATAAAAATGGTAATTATACGATGATCTTTATCTTTATTAAGAAACTTTTGATTCTCTAAATGATAAAATAAATGGAGAATTGTTAGTATTTATGATAAGAGATTTTTAACAATGAGATTGTACTATTTGTCACCTGATTTGGAAGAAAGAAAAATGTGAAAACTGTTGAAAAATATATTATTATTATGTTGAATATTGAATTTTGAATGTTGAATATTGAATATTGAGTTGTAAAATGTGAAAAATTAGTATGTGATGATGTAGATAATGATGTATTAATTTTTGAACTAATCTCAAATGTGAATCTATAAATAAGTCTTCATTTGTGATGAAAAACACAATTGAGTTGATAGAAAAATATTATAAAATGTAGAGTTTGATATATTTTGAGTTTTGGAGTATTTACTTTTTAACGTAAATTTTTACTTTTTCACAACACGTTATCAGCACGATCGCTCGAAGGTTCTCTATAATTTCCGACGCTCCAAAATACAAGAAGAAGTCAAAAATATTCAACAAGTAAGAATTTTTATTTTACTTTTTATATATTTTTATTGTGTATATATTAATATATAATATCATGTTATGAAAAAAAATAAGTTTTTTTCAAAACTTGTTATAAATCCTGGGAGGATGTTAAGACGACATCCCACACTTTCGGTAAGGGATACGACAAGTATAAAAGCCTCTAAAGTTCTTAAACAATATACTCATATTTGTATAATTTCATGTTATTATATAAAAAGTTGTCTACGACACCGATCTTATAATAATGTGATATGATATACTATACCTGACTTTATACTAACTATATTGGTATAATTTCACAATATTATATAAAAGGCTGTCTACGACACCGATCTTATAATAATGTGATATGATATACATAATTATTTAATTATGATTATCATTATATGCATCACATGATTATCACGAATTTTTATTCATCACATACTCGATTTTTTCTTACCCCTAACGGTCACAAACGGTAACAAAACGACTTTTTTTCGACGATTAAGATGATGACATTTATAAGGCTATTTTTCATAACGATTATGATCATCATGCTCACGAGTCTTGTACTCACCAGCGATTTTTCACCACATACTTTTTCTCTATTTGTACACGCACTTGTAATCTTCGTTCTTCCATTATTTTGTATTGACATATTAATGAAAATTAACTAATAAAATGCATTGTTATTTTTCTAGTACCACCATGTCAAATTTGGCAAAGATTGAATTCGTTGCGCTCGATATCACTGGAAAGAATTATATGCCATGGACTCTCGATGTAGAGATGCATCTTGAGTCATTGGGTCTAAGTGATACCATTAAAAAAATTAATATATCAACCTCACAAGATAAAGCAAAGGCAATAATTTTCTTACGCCGACATCTTGATGAAGGGTTGAAATGTGATTATCTCACAGAAAAAGACCCAATGATTTTATGGAAAGGGTTGAAAGAAAGATTTGAGCATATAAGGGAAGTGATACTTCCGACCGTCCATGATGAATGGAATACGTTGAGATTCCAAGACTTTAAAAAAGTCAGTGATTATAATTCTACGATGTATCGAATAGTCTCGCAATTAAAATTTTGTGGACTTGAAGTCACAGAGATGGAAATGCTTGAGAAAACTTTTTTCACTTTTCACGCATCAAATATAACTCTACAGCAACAGTATAGAGTGCGTGGTTTTACGAGATATTCTGAACTCATTGCACTTTTCATACATTCTTGTATTATAAAGCATGTTATATTTTGCATTTGTATTGTACTTAATTTTTTTTATTGCATTTTTGTGAAGTTTGATATGGAAAATGCTATGAGCAAACATGGAAATAATATCATGGAAATTTACATACCGGATAGTGGTGCAACGCACACTATTCTACGAGATGAAAAATATTTCTTGGAAATAAAACCAACAAAAACAATGGTGAATACAATATCAGGTCCTGTAGACTTGATTGAAGGTTGTGGAAAAGCACATTTTTTGTTACCTAATGGTACAAAATTTTTAATAAATGATGCTTTATATTCACCAGGATTAAAAAGAAATTTTTTGAGTTTTAATGACATATATTCTCATGGGTATGATACTGAGACGATAACTGATGGAAATCAGAAATATATGTGTCTTACCACATATAAATCAGGAAAGAAATATGTGGTTGAAAAATTATCAATGCTCCCTACTGGATTGCATTATACACATATAAGGCCAATCGAATCAAATATGGTGGTTAATAGTTCTTCAATATTAACCAATTGGCATGATCGATTGGGACATCTTGGTTCAATAATGATGCGAAGAATTATTGAAAATACGCATGGTCATCCGTTGAAAGACCAGAAGATCTTTCAGAATAATAAGTTTCAATGTAAAGCATGTTCTCTTGGAAAACTTATTATAAGACCATTGCCAGCTAAAATCCAAACAGAATCACCCATATATCTTGAACGCATTCAGGTGATATTTGTGGGCCAATTCATCCACCATGTGGACCATTTCGATATTTTATGGTATTGATCGATGCTTCTAGCAGTCGCATGTATGCTTATTGTCAACTCGGAATGTGGCATTTGCAAGATTAATGGCTCAAATAATAAAATTATGGAATCAATTTTTTGATTATACAATCAAGAAAATAAGACTTGATAATGATGGAGAATTTACTTCCCAAACTTTCAATGATTATTGTATGTCAATGGGAATTACTGTTGAACATCCTGTTGCTCATGTTCATACACAGAATGAATTAGCTGAATCATTGATTAAACGTCTACAACTGATTGCTAGACCAATGATTATGAGAACAAAACTCCCTATTTCTATATGGGGACATGCAATTTTACATGCTGCGGCATTAATTCGCATCAGACCAAGTGCATATCATAAATTCTCCCCATTGCAGCTTGCATTTGGTAAATAACCAAATATTTCTCATCTGAGAATTTTTGGATGTATGGTGTATGTGCCTATTGCACCACCTCAACGATCAAAAATGGGTCCTCAAAGAAAAATCGGTATTTATATCGGTTATGATAGTCCATCAATCATTCGATATCTTGAGCCTCAGACAGGCGATGTGTTTACAGGATGCTTTGCTGATTGTCATTTTAATGAAGAAATCTTCCCAGTGTTAGGGGGAGAAAAGAAACACATCAAAAAAGAAATCACATGGTATGTATCATCATTGTTACATTTGGATTCAAGGACCAAACAATGTGAGAAAGATGTACAACAAATTGTGCACTTGCAAAGAATTGCAAATGAAATGCCAGATGCATTTGCAGACACAAAAGGGGTAACAAAATCATATATACATGCTGTAAATGTACCTGCTCGAATTGAAATTCCAAAGAAACAAATTGAATACACTCATGATGTCATAAAACGCTTGAAGCGTGGAAGGCCAGTCGGTTCCAAGGATAAAAATCCTCGGAAAAGAAAAGGCATAGAGAAGCACGATGATCATAAAATAGAAAATGGTGTTCCAGAAAAAACACCTGATGATGAAAATGTTCTGTCAGAACCACAAACTGATGAGAATCGTGAAATCTCTATCAATTATATTAATACTGGAAAAATATGGAACCGAAAAGACATAGAAGATATTGATGAGATATTCTTATAATGTGGCTTGTGACATCATAAATGAAAATGAGGATCATGAACCAAAATCTTTTGGTGAATGTAAAACTCGTCATGATTGGGCCAAATGGAAAGATGCCATCCAGGTTGAATTGGATTCGCTGAATAAACGTAATGTTTTTGGACCTATAGTCCTCACACCTGAAGGTGTAAAACCTGTTGGATACAAATAGGTTTTTATTCGAAAGCGAAATGAGAAAAATGGAATAGTCAGATATAAAGCTAGACTTGTTGCACAAGGTTTTTCTCAAAGACCTGAAATTGATTATGAAGAAACGTATTCACCTGTTATGAATGCAATTACGTTTTGATATTTGATTAGTTTGGTGGTGTCTGAAAATTTGGAAATGTGTCTTATGGATGTTGTTACAGCTTACTTATACGGATCACTTGATAGTGATATATACATGAAAATTTCTGAAGGATTTAAGATGCCTGAAGCACAAAGTTCAAAACCCAGAGAATTTTATTCTGTAAAATTGCAAAGATCATTATATGGGTTAAAGCAATCCGGCCGAATGTGGTATAATCGGCTAAGTGAGCACTTGATGAAAAAGGGATATGTAAATGATCCAATATGCCTTTGTGTTTTCATCAAGAAAACAACATCCGAATGTGTAATTATTGTTGTATATGTTGATGATTTAAACATCATTGGAACGAATAAAGAAATTCAAGAAGTTATGATGTACTTGAAGGAAGAATTCAAAATGAAGGATCTTGGAAAAACCAAGTATTGTCTGGGTTTGAAAATCGAACAAAAGGAATGTGAAATTTTTGTTCACCAGGCAAATTATACAGAAAAGATCCTTAAACGTTTTAATATGGATAAATCAAATCCATTAAGTACTCCAATGGTTGTAAGATCATTAAACATAGAAAATGATCCATTCCGTCCATGTGAAGATGATGAAGTTATTCTTGGTCCAGAAGTACCATATCTAAGTGTCATTGGTGCCCTTATGTATCTTGCAAATTGCACTAGACCTGATATATCTTTTGCTGTAAATTTATTGGCAAGATTCAGTTCATATCCAACAAAGAGGCACTGGAACGGAATTAAACATATATTCCGTTATCTACGAGGAACGACAGATTTGGGACTTTTGTACTCAAAAGACACCAATCAAAGTATCATTGGTTATGCTAATGGTGGATATTTATCTGATCCACATAAGGCACATTCCCAAACCGGATATGTATTTACTCGTGGAGGCACCGCAATTTCCTGGCGTTCACAGAAACAAACACTCGTAACAACTTCATCAAATCACGCCGAGATTATTGCATTACATGATCAAGTCGTGAATGTGTATGGTTAAAGTCAATGACCAAACATATTCAAATATCGTGTGGATTGACAGTAGACAAGAAGCATGTGACACTATATGAAGATAATGCTGCATGTATTGCTCAAATGAAAAAAGGATACATCAAAAGTGACAGAACCAAACATATCCCCCCAAAATTCTTTGCCTATACTCAAGAGCTTGATAATAATAAAGATATTGATATCTGTTACATTCAATCAAGTGAGAACTCATCAGATCTCTTCACAAAGGCACTTCCCACGATGATATTCAGAAAGCATATATACAACATTGGGATGCGTAATCTACGGAATATGTGAAGAATCACTCATGTTAACATGAGGGGGAGTTTACGTGGCTGCACTCTTTTTTCCTTACTATGGTTTTTATCCCACTGGATTTTTCCTAGTAAGGTTTTTAACGAGGCAGTATAAAACACGTAATGAATACAGTCATCATATCATGATCATCATCACAAGGGGGAGTGTTGAAAAATATATTATTATTATGTTGAATATTGAATATTGAATGTTGAATATTGAATATTGAGTTGTAAAATGTGGAAAATTAGTGTGTGATGATGTAGATAATGATGTATTAATTTTTGGACTAATCTCAAATGTGGATCTATAAATAGGTCTTCATTTGTGATGAAAAACACAATTGAGTTGAGAGAAAAATATTATAAAGTGTAGAGTTTAATATATTTTGAGTTTTGGAGTATTTACTTTTTACCGTAAATTTTTACTTTTTCACAACAAAAACATCATCCAACTGAAGAATTTATTGTAGCGAGGGAGGAATTGAAATGGATAAGGAGAGAAAAATATTATTTTATTCATATAATGAAAAGTTAACGTGTATATTTATATTGATGTAATCCTACCATACTCCTTGAATAAATCAAATCGAGGGCGTACCTAAAATTCTGTCAAGGAGGCTGAATTTTTAGGTTTTCATAATTGGTAGGTCAAAATATCCCAAATATTACATATATACAATCTTTTTTTCTATTAAACTTATAATCCTTTGTGACACTCGAGCCAAAATTCTTATGACGACACATGGTCCGCAATTTTCAATATTGTAAATGGTCCACAATATCATGGTTAATATCTGAAAGATGGAACCTCATCAATGTATGTGTAGTGACCCAACCCGGATTCACTATCTAATCAGAGTTAATTAGCGCATGCAATAAAACTTAAAGCATAAGGAGCGGATAATTTAAAATACAACAAATCCAATCGGCAGAATACAACCGACGATAACAAAAGTGTATAAATACTATTATGCAACCAAATCGAAGGTTCAGAGTAAACAAATCCCTACCCTCTAAACCTAACACTCTCGGATCCTCAATCCTGCTGAGAGCCGCCTGGATCGTCCAGCCTCAAACCTGCCCCGCCACAAGGTACACCACAATATCCAAACAAAGGGGCGTGAGCGACAACGCTCAATGCATAAGCAATGATATATGTACAAATATGCGCACACAGATGATTTAAAATCCCAGATAAAACACTTGCTCATTGTGACGATCCGGTTTTTAATCTCTCAAATCATAATAATACATAAATAACCATGAGTTAAGGCTAAGCATCAAAAGCCTAATTTTTTTTTTTTATAGAATTGCCTTGCGCGCGCGCGGGGATCACCCCTCGCGCGCGCGCATGCCAACAAGCCCGCAACCCCAAGGACTGGCTTGCGCGCGTGCAAGCAGGGGCTCGCCCGTGCGCAGGCCAAGAGGCCAGGAAAAAAATAATGAAAAGAACAACTGTTGTCCCAAGCTTCATGATTCAACTACAAGCTTTACAAGTCCAAGAAACATCATCAAACTTACAACATAACAAATACATTGTCATTGCTATAAAATAAACACAACAAGATCAAGTGTTATACATATCAAAGTAGTAGAATCTCTAGACCAAAATTTTAAGTCTATCAACTACAAGATCAATGTTCTTGAACCAACAAAAGTTGATAGCAAATAAACATCTACACCGGATCATCACTCTAATCTTTCAAGTCTCGATTCATCAAGCCCGTCTTTTCCCTGTTCCTAAACCACCTGTTGTCATGCACACATACAAACACGACAACAGCCGGATAACTCCGGTGAGAAACATATTTCCCAGTAAAAGCAACAAACATGCAAATCAAGTTATATATCAAACTCGTGATATAATTAAAATAAAATGCATGATTTAACAACAGGTTTCTCTCAAGGAATTTCTCATTTCATCGGTTGGGATCCCGATAAAAAGATATCGTAACTGAACCGCCGACACTCCCGATCGAGGTGGGGCTACTTATCTTGCTTCTCTAGACTTTGAAGCCACCATACATGTAAATCAGACGCTAGGCTATCTCAACCACCCAGGCCATACATATATAGTTCCTCAAATCGTCTAATCGAATGCTTCAGTTTATTTCAAAATCAAGAAATAAGTCTCACAAGATGAATGCAACATATGACATCAATATAGCATTCATTAACATCATAGATTCATTCAACAATTCACATAAGAGCAGATAATCAAACACGTATGTCATTTAGGGAACTCGATACAAAACATCTCGAGTATTAATTCCCATTCAAGTAAAAGTCCACTTTTACCTTTCAAGTATGATTTTTAAGGTGTCTTCAAGCTATCCAATCTGTACAAGAAACAAGCATCTCACTTCAATAACACTTGTACTTGCACCTCAACTCAAATATCAAGCTATAACTCTCAAACCTTGTTCTTTTCTTTGCCGATACGATTTGGAACTTCTCGATCTCGTCAATCTCTCACCCAAATCTGAAAAATTAAATACATCAAGCTACAAAACTCAGCAACCAACTCAACCATATCACAGCTGATCACAAGATAACCAAACAGCCTCAATCACAAGTTTGACGGCGTAAATTCGGCAATCTGAAACTCAACTATATCAAGTCTACAATCATATACATCATATATCAGCTGTATATCAATCAAAACCCAGCATATCAGATGCTAAGAATTTCGAATTAAATCTGTCAAATCAAAATAATTGCATATGATCACCGTTTCTTAATCCGTCTTCGAATATACGGTATATATAACGTCAAGAACACAAACCATGATCCATTCTGAATTCTTCTAACATGATTTCGAAAATAGCTGGAAACAAAAAGATTCTTACATCACTTTGAAGATCTTCTTGCGAGGATTCCAGAACACTTTTTGGAATCGAAATCGGATAACCGGATCAAAAGATACGGGGTTTTGAAAATCAATAAATCAAAAGAAAAGAGAGATCTCGACTTGATATGTTCCAATTCCTCTCAATTTTCTGAATTGTTAAGCATATAGCACGTACACATGCTGATAAATCAATTACAAATCTGATAAGTTCATTTATATTTGCAGTTTAGCCCCTCAATTCTTTAGTATTTGCAATTTGGTCCTCGGCCTTTAATTTAATTCAATTTCAATCCTAAATAATTTAAGAATATAGAATTTAAATCAAAACTCCAAATATTTCCAAATTAAATATTCTCGGATTAAAATTAAATAATTCCGGGCGTTACAATTCTACCCCGCTAAGACACGATTTCGTCCTCGAAATCTCAAGTACTATCATCACATAATATAAAACATATAACATAAAGACTGAAGAAGAAACTCACATTATTGAAACATCTCTGGAAATCGTTGTCTCATGTCCGATTCCGTCTCCCAGGTTGCTTCTTCAATACCATGACGACTCCACTGAACTTTCACAAACGGAATAGTCTTCGTTCGAAGTTGCTTCTCCTTACGATCAAGAATCTGAATTGGCTTTTCAAAATAGCTCAAGGTTTCATCGAGTTCAGCCTCATCAGGTTGAAGAACATGAGATTCATCAGCAAGATATTTCCGAAGCATCGATACATGAAAGACATCATGTATTCCAGATAAAGACGGAGGAAGATCTAATCGATAGGCAAGATTGCCTATCTTCTCAAGGATTTCATAAGGACCAATATAGCGTGGAGACAACTTCCCTCGTTTGCCAAATCGTACAGTGCCTCTGAACGGAGAAATCTTCAGAAACACCCTATCCCCCTGTTCAAAAGACAAAGGTCGACGTCGAACATTTGCATACTTGGCTTGTCTGTCCTGAGCTGTCTTCATCCTTTTCTGAATAATCTTCACCTTTTCAGTCATATCTCGAATCATGTCAGGCCCAATGTCAGGTACCTCTGAAATATCATCCCAGTAAAGAGGAGATCAACACTTTTTACCGTACAAAGCTTCAAACGGAGCCATTTCAATACTCTCTTGATAGCTGTTGTTGTACGAGAATTCACAAAGTGACAATGAATCTTGCCAACTAGTGCTAAAATCAAGCACTACAGCCCTCAACATATCCTCTAAAGTCTGGATGGTACGCTCAGACTGTCCATCTGTCTGTGGATGATACGCTGTGCTCAGGTGTAACTGAGTACCTAAAGCACTCTGTAAGCTGTGCTAGAAGTGTGATGTAAATCAAGGATCACGATCTGATACAATAGACTTCGGCACTCCATACAATATGACTACTTCTCGAACATAAATCTCTGCCATCTGGTCGTGTCTATACGTCATACGATAAGGAATAAAACACGCTGATTTCATCAATCTATCAATAATCACCCAGATAGCATCGCAACCTCTAGAAGATCGAGGTAACTTGGTAACAAAGTCCATGGAAATATGATCTCATTTCCATTCAGGGACTGATAAGCTATGCAACAAACCAGGCGATTTCTTTCTTTCACCTTTCACCTGCTGGCAATTAAGACATCGTGAAACAAAATCAATGATATCTGACTTCATTTGTTTCCACCAGTATTGAGTTTTTAAATCGTTGTACATCTTCCTGCCACCAGGGTGAATGTTATAACGACTACAATGCGCCTCTTTCAGAAGTTGTTGTCGCACATCAGAAATATCAGGCACTACAAGGCGATTTTTTACATATAAAAGCTCATCTCGAACTTGGTATTGGGATACATGCCCTGACCGGACTTTCTCAATTGATTTCTGCACATTTTGATCAAGTTTTTGAGCATCTTTAATTCTCAAAAGTAACTCTGGTTCAACTTGAATTTGATAAAGTCGAAGAGGCTGACAATTCATTTCAAATACTAATCCAGAAATACAAAATTCTTCAATTAAATTTGATACACCAATCGTCAATAGAGATAGAGAACATACCTTTCGACTCAGTGCATAAGCAGCTGCATTGGATTTTCCCGGATAGTATTTAATCTCACAATCAAAATCTTTAAGCAAATAAATCCATCTGCGCTGCCTCATATTCAGTTCTGACTGTGAAAACAAATATTTTCAGACTCTTGTGATCAGAATAAATCTCAAACTGTTCCCCGTAAAGATAGTGTCGCCAAATCTTCAAAGCAATTACAATGGCGGACAATCCAAGATCATGAATCGGGTATCTGGTCTCATGTGGCTTCAGCTGTCTCGAGGCATAAGCAATCACATGCCCTCGCTGCATCAATACACATCCCAAGCCTCGATGAGATGCATCACAATAAACAGTAAAACCACCAGTACCTGAAGGAATCGTCAAGGCTGGTGCACTGGTCAATCGTTTCTTTAACTCAAGGAAACTGGATTCACAAGCTTCGAACCAGATAAATGGAGCATTCTTCTGAGTTAACTGAGTAATTGGCTTCACAATGCTAGAAAAATCTTTAATAAAACGACGATAATACCTAGCCAAACCCATGAAACTACGTATCTCAGGAACAGATGTTGGTCTAGGCCAACTGATCATAGCTTCAACTTTACTTGGATCAACAGATATACCATCTCCGGATATAATATGTCCAAGAAAGACTACCTGTTTTAGCCAAAACTCACATTTCGACAATTTAGCATACAGTTTCTCAGCTCTCAAAGTCTGTAACACAGTTCTCAAATGCTCTGAATGATCAATCAAATTCTTAGAATATCAAAATATCATCGATAAAAATGATAACGAAATCATCAAGATATTTCTGAAAAACACGATTCATCAAACCCATAAGCACAGCTGGAGCATTCGTCAGACCAAACAGCATAACTATAAACTCATAGTGGCCATACCTGGTTCTGAAAGTAGTTTTCGAAATATCAGAATCTCTAACTCTTAGCTGATGGTAGCCAGATCTCAGATCGATCTTGGAATAAACAGAAGAACCCTGCAACTGATCAAACAAATCATCAATACGAGGCAAAGGGTATTTATTCTTTACCGTTGCCTTGTTCAGTTGCGGGTAGTCGATACAAATTCTCATGGAATCGTCTTTCTTTCTGACAAATAATACTGGAGCTCCCCAAGGAGAAACATTGGGTCGAATGTATCCCTTGGCAAGTAAATCCTCCAATTGTTCTTTCAATTCTTTCAATTCCACTGGTGCCATTCGATAAGGTGCTTTGAAAATCGGTACAGTACCTGACATCAATTCTATGCTGAAATCTATCTCACGATACGGAGGTAATACCGGAATTTCATCAGGAAGACGTCAGCAAATTCACTAACCACTGGCAAATAAGCCAATTTAGGGCTAGTTTTCAGTACATCAACTGTATATACAATATATCCCTTTACTCCCTTCTGTAAAAGTCGAGTCATAGATAATACTGAAATCAGAGGAATCTTAGCACGAGAACCCTTACCATAGAATTTCCATTCTCCAGCCATCTCAGGTCTGAATCTCACAACCTTCTGGAAACAATCTACGGTAGCTCTGTACTTGGTTAGCATATCAATCCCGATAATGCAGTCAAAATCAGACAAACCAAGCACAATACAGTCTATCTCTATCCCATTACCATCATACTGTAGTAAACAATTTTTAACCATATGCATGGATATAAGACCTCTCCCCAAAGGTGAAGAGACAGATACTACAACAGGTAATGATTCAACAGGCAAAACATGTAATAATGCAAATATGAAACGCCCTGTATTTTTGGCATTTAATAAAATAGTTGCGGAAAAGGTTGGGAAAATTTTTCTAAACTTAAAAGCCATACAGCAAGTGCATCACACCAATTCCAAAAGAATTTAAATTCTAAATCTTTAACAATAAAACTCGTGACTCCGTGTTCACGAAGTCTAATAAACACTGATGCAACTCAATAACAAAAACCATTTAAAATATGTCACGTCAAAACTTACTACTAACATTTAAATAGGAAAAGGGAATACGAGTTCAATTAATTATTATAAAAATAAAATAAATTTGAAAGCAATTGAGGAACTCACTTAACAACTATCAAACTGAAATGAATATTTAAAAGACGAACCATTTGAAATTCTCAAAACTTATCTTTAAAAGATTGACAATTTAAATAAATTAAATCATTACTCTTAAACATAGTACATAAAATATTATAACTACATAACATAAATAAACATAGGTAAATATTTTCTCTTTAAATACAGTAGAGCTTTTGAACTATTGTGTCATGCAATGTCTTAGCCTCTTGGACTCTTCAGCCGTGCCACCAAAGCTTTTTAAATCAAAACTGCTAAATCATCTGCACCATTCAAGTATAGTGAGTCTAAAGGACTCAACAAGATTAAAATATGCATATCAATATCATTATTGCTTCAAAATACTTTAAACTTAAAATAGCTTGAACATACATAACATGATACCTTGAACTTGAGGAACTTTAACGTAAACATCATGAAACTTTAAACTTAAAATCTTGAACGTGAACTTCAAAACACTTAAAAGATGCAAAGAACTTAAACATGGACATCAACTTACTTGACTTTAAATCTTAAAAATAGACTTCATGCATATACTCAAACCTTTACCATTCCATTCTTAAATAAACATTTGCACTTAACATCTAATAAATAAAATCATGCAACTTGGACATACATTAATCCATAAACATAAACCATGAACATAACATAAAAACTTATCATTTTGGGGTGATGAATTATGTGAAATTGTGGCAACCTTCATAATGGGCACATTCATCTTTTCTTGTTGATCAAAAAGCATATGACACTAAGCCTCATAAAATTCGTTCATTCGTTTTCGGAGACCCCTCCGGAGCTCATCCCGGAGGACCTAACCCGTACTTTGAGCCATATTTGGAAAGGTCCCTCCGGAGCCCAAACCGGAGTACCAGTCCCGTATTGACACCACAAAGACACATAAAACATCAAAATATTTTCATGCATCAACATATCATATCATGATTCATCTTAACATCATTCATTCATGCCTCATCATCTTATCATTTCATCATAACTTATCATTCATCATATCATTATGAAGCATCATTGTTTCATCGTAACTTCCGTCATAAATTTCATTTCATGAACATAAAACTTTACTCAATAACTTCATGCATGTCATAGATGATGGAAATCATACTTTCATATTGAACATAGGTTTCATGAATGAAACTTAAACATGTACATGTATCACATAACGTAATCGATCCACGTAAGTTGTTCTTTTCGTTCTTGACGTAAAACTTGAAACTTTTTGAATAGGAACTCTTAAACATACTTAAAATACCTTAATACATCATAAACATGCATTTAGAACTTAAAAACGTGCAAGAAATATTTTTGGATAAAGCACAACTCGCTCGAGCGGTAAAAGACTCTCGCTCGAGCGAGACCTGTTCTGGTCTCACATATTGCAGGCAATGAAACTTTATTTTGCAGTCGTAATTTGGAAACGTGGTAAACATGAAAGTTGTATATCCGAGCTTGTGTTTCCAATGTCAAAAACCTCACCTCAATTGGATTTTGCAGTTAAAAGTTAGGCTCATTCTCCCGAGATGTGTCACTGCCGAAAATTCAAACCACTTGACACACTTCGGGGCAATTTTGGCCAATCTTCCAAAATGATTTTGACAAAACTCAAAACATGAAAGTTGTAGATAAATAAGCTATTTTTCCAATAAAAGTGGCCTCATATCATTTGAATTAGTACAATAATTTTTGTCTTCAAAATAGTAATGAATGTCGCTAATCCGGGACAATCCAACACGTGCAATATTTCAAAGCTTTAACTCAAACTAACTCAATACTTCAAAATATGGTATTTTCTACTAATATAGCTATATAATTTAAATAAAATATCCCTTGAAACTTCAAGAACACATAAAAACTTAAATGAAACATGTATCTCTTGAATCAAATTCAAGAACATGACAAGAACGACTTATGCTTCACGATTTCATACTATCAAATAACATGCTCTTCAAACTCATAAAATCAAAACTTCATGATCTTGAAATTCTTGAAAATCATGCATACATATCTCAACATACATCTTTTCATATCAAAATAAATATATTTTGAATGGTGGTTTCAAAAACTTTAAAATTTGTACTTGCCTTGGATCTTTGAAGAACAAGATTAACTTGGACCTTGGTAGAAATCTAGCCATACCCGAACGGAATCGAGACATGATCAAAGTGAGGCTGAAATGAGCTGATATGAAAGGATTTGTTCAGCTATTCCTAGGCTCAAAATAACACATATACATGGTGAGGAGACACAAAAAACCAAAGACAAAATCAAAGAAGAATTGCAGCAGAAATCAAGTGCAAAGGAAGCTTACATGAAGGCTTCGATCTAGACTTAAACCTATACTAAAAATAGCGATTCATAGCTCAAATTGAAGGTATAGATGTAAGAAAGATAACCCTTCAAACGGATTGAAGTTTGGACATCGAATGAAGAAGTTATGACCATAATACGAAAGCTGCTCAAAGGGTGACGAGTTTGAGAAATGGAGATGGAAAGAAGAAATGAAGAAAAGAAAAGAAAAGAAGAAGATGATGCAATGTGAAGAATGCAGAAGGAAGGGGACAAAAGGATTGATTTGGGGGAAACATGGGTATCATGGGTGGGGTAGGGAGTAGATAGTGATAAGAACGGTGATTATGAATGCTATATCAAATGTAGTCTGCCTAGCACGCTTTAAACTGGACTAATAAGATTTTTCCTCCCGATGATTAAAAATAAAATCATATCAATATTATACTCAAAATACTCGTAGAATTATTTCCTACGATCTCGTGCGTAGGCTAGTCTCGTTTTATCAGTCCAAGATTAATTCAATCATGAAACAATTAAATTATTTAACAAGACATAAAAATATATTAGGCATATATCTAATATCAATTAATTTAAATAATAACTTTACACTTCATAATTAAAGTGCACAAAACCATTAAAATTGTTTAACACAATAAATAATCGAATATTTTTAAAACATGAATTATTCAATTTTAAATCATTTACACAACACATAAAATCATTTAATTAAGAATAACATTTAAATCATAAATAATCAAATGAAATAACTTAAAATTCATTTAAAATTCTTGTAATAAATCATGAATAGATTTATGGATTTTTCGGATATTACAATCTACCCTCCTTAAAAAGAATTTCGTCCTCGAAATTCGACTGATCAATCTCTAAAAACATAAGTTTTCCTCAAGTTAATCCATACAATCCCACATTTACATTTTAATTTCCCAAATTCATTGTCTCATGAATCATGCATCCGCTGCGCACTCTGATAAACAAAATATTACATCATTCTTATTTGCAATTTTTAGTCTTATCGGATCAAAACATATCTGTTCGAATCGGCTACAAATCTGCTTTACGACTTAGTTCTGATCACCAAAATCCACAATATCTTCAGACACATGATTTTTACTCAAACGCTAGCTAAAGGTCAAAGAAAACGGTAACAAAACTACTTGTTTTCTTCTTCTTTCGCCCAATAGATATGATCACAAAACAAATTTCAATCACACTCAACTTACTTTTTCACACACAAGGTATTTCTCCAAGATCTCAAAGAAGAAGAAGATGGCATTTTTAATGTTATTCATTGAAACCATCATGATTATCCTTCTCATGTACCTTGTATTTACTGGTGAATATCCACCCCAACTTTTTTATTTGTTCTTACAAATGCTTGTACTCCTTGTTCTTTCATTATATTGTATTGTCGTAATAATAGAGCTTAATTAAACCCAATCAAATTCTCAAATTCATCTGCTAAAACTTAGAATTCAAAGTATTAATTTTGAAAATAAGCTTGTTCCAGCAAACTTAACCTTGTAATACTCCAAAAAGTAATTTCACATGTCAACAAATTTTCGTGTCATTAATTCTAAATCATTCTTCTTATAGTCCAAAGAAACAATCACCGAGAACATTATTTGTCAAAGAACCTATTCCATACAACAAGAGTATACCAACAAAAAATCAATTATCATCTTACATTCCTCATAGTAAAAGTATAACATCCAACAGAAAAAAATCTTAACTTTAATGTCCAAAGAAGAAATTTTCATCAACAATTCATGTACCCTTACGAAATCTTTTAATCCAAACAACGGTATCCCAAGTATACCGACTTAAATCTAAAATGATCACTTATTTTAGTAAAATAAAATCTTCCTTTTAACCCAAATGAAAAAATAATACCAATCTCAATTGATGTTTTTGAACAAAAAATCAATACTTCCCCAAGATATCTTAACCAATTCAGGTTCAATACAGTCACAAATCCAAAAATCCATCCAAAACATGAAAACTTTTCTGTTAAAAATTCAAGCATGATCATAACCCTAAGAGAGATCACAAATCAAAATTTTTAAACATAGAACTTAAAGTTATGGAGGCAGGAGTATCCGAGTCCTTGGCAAGATTGTATGCACGAACTATATCCCAGAGCCAATTGCTCTGATACCAACCGAAACGCCCCATATTTTTGACATTTAATAAAATAGTTGCGGAAAAGGTTGGGAAAATTTTTCTAAACTTAAAAGCCATACAGCGAGTGCATCACACCAATTCCAAAAGAATTTAAATTCTAAATCTTTAACAATAAAACTCGTGACTCCGTGTTCACGAAGTCTAATAAACACTGATGCAACTCAATAACAAAAATCATTTAAAATACGTCACGTCAAAACTTACTACTAACATTTAACTAGGAAAAGGGAATGTGAGTTCAATTAATTATTATAAAAATAAAATATATTTGAAAGCAATTGAGGAACTCACTTAACAACTATCAAACTGAAATGAATATTTAAAAGACGAACCATTTGAAATCCTCAAAACTTATCTTTAAAAGATTGACAATTTAAATAAATTAAATCATTACTCTTAAACATAGTACATAAAATATTATAACAACATAACATAAATAAACATAGGTAAATATTTTCTCTTTAAATACATCAGAGCTTTTGAACTATTGTGTCATGCAATGTCTTCGCCTCTTGGACTCTTCAGCCGTGCCACCAAAGCTTTTTAAATCAAAAATGCTAAATCATCTACACCATTCAAGTATAGTGAATCTAAATGACTCAACAAGATTAAAATATGCATATCGATATCATTATTGCTTCAAAATACTTTAAACTTAAAATAGCTTGAACATACATAACATGATACCTTGAACTTGAGGAACTTTAACGTAAACATCATGAAACTTTAAACTTAAAATCTTGAACGTGAACTTCAAAACTTTTAAAAGATGCAAAGAACTTAAACATGGTCATCAACTTACTTGACTTTAAATCTTGAAAATAGACTTCATGCATATACTCAAACATTTACCATTCCATTCTTAAATAAACATTTGCACTTAACATCTAATAAATAAAATCATGCAACTTGGACATACATTAATCCATAAACATAAACCATGAACATAACATAAAAATTTATCATTTTGGGGTGATGAATTATGTGAAATTGTGGCAACCTTCATAATTGGCACATTCATCTTTTCTTGTTGATCAACAAGCATATGACACTAAGCCTCATAACATTCGTTCATTCATTTTCGGAGGCCCCTCTGGAGCTCATCCCGGAGGACCTAACCCGTACTTTGAGCCATATTTGGAAAGGTCCCTCCAGAGCCCAAACCGGAGTACCAGTCCCGTATTGCCACCACAAAGACACATAAAACATCAAAATATTTTAATGCATCAACATATCATATCATGATTCATCTTAACATCATTCATTCATGCCTCATCATCTTATCATTTCATCATAACTTATCATTCATCATATCATTATGAAGCATCATTGTTTCATCGTAACTTCCGTCATAAATTTCATTTCATGAACATAAAACTTTACTCAATAACTTCATGCATGTCATAGATGATGAAAATCATACTTTCATATTGAACATAAGTTTCATGAATGAAACTTAAATATGTACATGCATCACATAACGTAATCAATCCACGTAAGTCGTTCTTTTCGTTCTTGACGTAAAACTTGAAACATTTTGCATAGGAACTCTTAAACATACTTAAAACACCTTAATACATCATAAACATGCATTTAGAACTTAAAAACGTGCAAGAAATATTTTTGGACAGACTACAACTCGCTCAAGCGGTAAAAGACTCTCACTCGAGCGAGACCTGTTCTGGTCTCACATATGTCAGGCAATGAAACTCTATTTTTCTTTCGGAATTTTGAAACGTGGTAAACATAAAAGTTGTATATCCTAAACTTTTCTTTCCAATGCCGAAAATCTCACCTCAATTGGATTTTTCAGTTAAAGGTTATGCTCATTCTCCCGAGATGTGTCACTGCCAAAAATTCAAACCACTCGACACACTTTGGGGCAATTTTGGCCAATCTTCCAAAATGATTTTGACAAAACTCAAAACATGAAAGTTGTAGATAAATAATCTATATTTCCAATACAAGTGGCCTCATATCATTTGAATCAGTACAATAATTTTTATATTCAAAATAGTAATGAATGTCGCTAATCCGGGACAATCCAACACGTGCAACATTTCAAAGTTTTAACTCAAACTAACTCAATACTTCAAAATATGATATTTTCTATTAATCTAGATATATAATTTAAATAAAACATCCCTTGAAACTTCAAGAACACATAAAAACTTAAATGAAACATGTATCTCTTGAATCAAATTCAAGAACATGACAAGAACGACTTATGCTTCACGATTTCATACTATCACATAACATGCTCTTCAAACTCATAAAATCAAAACTTCATGATCTTGAAATTCTTGAAAATCATGCATACATATCTCAACATACATCTTTTCATATCAAAATAAATATATTTTGAATGGTGGTTTCAAAACCTTTAAAATTTGTACTTGCCTTGGATCTTTGAAGAACAAGATTAACTTGGACCTTGATAGAAATCTAGCCATACCCGAATGGAATCGAGACATGATCAAAGGCTGAAATGAGCTGATATGAAAGGATTTGTTCAGCTATTCCTAGGCTCAAAATAACACATATACATGGTGAGGAGACACAAAAAACCAAAGACAAAATCAAAGAAGAATTGCAGCAGAAATCAAGTGCAAAGACAACTTACATGAAAGCTTCGATCTAGACTGAAACGTCCACCAAAAATAGCGATTCATAGCTCAAATCGAAGGTATGGATGTAAAAAAGATAACCCTTTAAACGGATTGACGTTTAGACTTCGGATAAAGAAGTTATGACCATAATACGAAAGATGCTCATAGGGTGACGAGTTTGAGAGATGGAAATGGAAAGAAGAAATGAAGAAAACAAAAGAAAAGAAGAAGATGATGCAACGTGAAGAATGGAGAAGGAAGGGGACAAAAGGATTGATTTGGGGGAAACATGGGTATCATGGGTGGGGTAGGGAGTAGATAGTGATAAGAACGATGATTATGAATGCTACATCAAATGTAGTCTGCCTAGCACGCTTTAAACTGGACTAATAAGATTTTTCCTCCCGATGATTAAAAATAAAATCATATCAATATTATACTCAAAGTACTCGTAGAATTATTTCCTACGATATCGTGCATAGGCTAGTCTCGTTTTATCAGTCCAAGATTAATTCAATCATGAAACAATTAAATTATTTAACAAGACATAAAAATATATTAGGCATATACCTAATATCAATTAATTTAAATCATAACTTTACACTTCATAATTAAAGTGCACAAAACCATTAAAATTGTTTAACACAATAAATAATCGAATATTTTTAAAACATGATTTATTCAATTTTAAATCATTTATACAACACATAAAATCATTTAATTAAGAATAACATTTAAATCATAAATAATCAAATGAAATAACTTAAAATTCATTTAAAATTCTTGTAATAAATCATGAATAGATTTATGAATTTTTCGGATATTACTAATCGTTCAAAGATAAACGTATGGGATGCACCTGTATCTATCAATACATATGCAGGATAACCACAAAGAGAACAGTTACCTGCAATCACATCGTCTGGTGCTCCCTGTGCCTGTTCTTCAGTCAGTGCAAACACATGAGCTTGTTGTCTCGGGGGTTGACTACCTGTCTGACTCCCTCCTGGCCTTGACTGTTGCTGTGGATGTGATGGTTGGAAGGAATGAATAGAAGAGGCTTGCCTCTCAGGCTGAGTCACTGATCGTGATGACTCTGTACTTCGTGATTTTCCAGTACCTCTCTGAGGACACACCCTCGCAAAATGGCCATGCTGATGGAATATATGGCAACTCCCAAATACACCTCGGCACTGATCAGTCGGATGACCTCCACCACAACTGTTACAATACACTCCAGACTTCGGTTTTGAGCCACTGGAACTTGATGAACTGCTCCCTGAATTTTTAAATTGTTTCCCTCGAGCTTGCAAATATCCCTTCTTACCACTGCTACTACCACCACTTTCAAATCGAGGAGGTTTTTGTGGAACCTGAGCTGGAGGTTGTGGCTGTCTCTGGGGCTGAGCGGCATACAAAGCTCCTCGCTGCTTTATCAAGCCAGCTTTCACTCCTTTAGCACTGTTCAGAGAATCAGCAAAAGTAGTCGGTCGCCCTGTGTTTACCTAAGTAAATACCTCTGGATTCAGTCCATTAATGAACTGATCAGCCATTGCCTCGTCACTATCAGCAACATGTGGAGCAAAGCATAGCAAGGTAGAAAATTTTGCAACATATTCTTCAATGTTTAAATTTCCCTGCTTCAGATTGGCAAATTCAGCACCCTTGTCTTTGCGATAAGACACTGGGAAGAAGCGTTGGTAAAACTCGGTTTTGAAGACTTTTCAGGTGATCACAGTTCCTCTATGCTCCAAAGCTCTCCTGTTGGTGAACCACCAACTCTTTGCAACTTCATGCAACTGGTGCCCTATCAGTCTGACTCTCCGATCATCATTATAATCAAGTGAATCAAATAACATCTCCATATCATCTAGCCAACTCTCACACTAAACAGAATTCTCAGTACCCTTTAATGTTGGCGGCTTGAAGGATTAAAATCGCTTGACTAATGTTTCCATTGGCGAGGCCGTCATATCTGTCATGTCTCGTGAAGTACTTCCTTGTTCAGTGCGAGGAATTTATGTAGCTTCTGGAACCATCGGTGCTAAAACTGTCTGTTCTGGCAGAGGAGTAGTAACTGGTGGTCTAAGAGGTGGTCGTCCTGGTCGTCAAGACATATCTGTTTATCAAAATGGTTAGGATACCACAATCATCAAATCTATCTCAGTCCTCCTCTGATCATCTTACCTCTGATCAAGACTCGGTTCTGATTCAATCTTAAATAAATAATCAAGGTACGAATACAAACATGCTTCCAATCAATTCAGATAGTCGGGTAAGCATGTCATAAAACAACAGAACACATGTTTCTAATTGTTTTAGATATTCCAGTAAGCATGCGTCTTAAACAATCGTACACATACTTTCAAATAAAATACATAATCATGTAATCAAATACTTGAAAGCAATATATACAAGCACTTAAAACATGTAAGTCAATCATGTAAATAAATCATATCATGATAACATAACTAAGCAAGGAAGAAGACTCGATCTACCCCACTCACGATCTATCTCAATCCAGAATTTTCTCGCTCTGATACCATGAGTTAAGGCTAAGCATAATAATACATCAATAACCATGAGTTAAGGCTAAGCATCAAAAGCCTTAAAATTTTTTTTTTTTTTTTATAGAATTGCCCTGCGCGCGCGCGGGGATCACTCCTCGCGCGTGCGCAGGCCAACAA
Source organism: Henckelia pumila (assembly GCF_033568475.1). Taxonomy (NCBI): domain Eukaryota; kingdom Viridiplantae; phylum Streptophyta; class Magnoliopsida; order Lamiales; family Gesneriaceae; genus Henckelia; species Henckelia pumila. The sequence goes on from NC_133122.1 coordinate 162,594,350, forward strand.
GCCCGCAGCCCCAAGGGCTAGCTTGTGCGCACGCGAGCAGGGGCTCGCCCGTGCGCAGGCCAAGCGGCCAGAAAAAAAATAATGAAAAGAACAGCTGCTATCCCAAGCTTCATGATTCAACTATAAGCTTTACAAGTCCAAGAAACATCATCAAACTTACAACATAACAACTATATTGTCATTGCTATAAAATAAACACAACAAGATCAAGTGTTATACATATCAAAGTAGTAGAATCTCTAGACCAAAAGTTCAAGTCTATCAACTACAAGATCAATGTTCTTGAACCAACAAAAGTTGACAGCAAATAAACATCTACAACGGATCATCACTCTAATCTCTCAAGTCTCGATTCATCAAGCCCGTCTTTGCCCTGTTCCTGAACCACCTGTTGTCATGCACACATACAAACACGACAACAGCCGGATAACTCCGGTGAGAAACATATTTCCCAGTAAAAGCAACAAACATGAAAATCAAATTATATATCAAAATCATGATATAATTAAAATAAAATGCATGATTTAACAACAGGTTTCTCTCAAGGAATTTCTCATTTCATCGGTTGGGATCCCGAGAAGAAGATATCGTAACTGAACCACCGACACTCCCGATTGAGGTGGGGCTACTTATCTTGATTCTCTAGACTTTGAAGCCACCATACATGTAAATCAGACGCTAGGCTATCTCAACCACCAAGGCCATACATATATAGTTCCTCAAATCGTCTAATCGAACGCTTTAGTTTATTTCAAAATCAAGGAATAAGTCTCACAAGATGAATGCAACATATAACATCAATATAGCATTCATTAACATCATAGATTCATTCAACAATTCACATAAGAGCAGATAATCAAACACGTATGTGATTTAGGGAACTCGATACAAACCATCTCGAGTATTAATTCCCATTCAAGTAAAAGTCCACTTTTACCTTCAAGTATGGTTTTTAAGGTGTCTTCAAGCTATCAAATCTGTACAAGAAACAAGCATCACACTTCAATAACACTTGTACTTGCATCTCAACTCAAATATCAAGCTATAACTCTCAAACCTTGTTATTTTCTTTGCCGATATGATTTGGAACTTCTCGATCTCGTCAAGCTCTCACCCAAATCTGAAAAAGTAGATACATCAAGCTAAAAAACTCAGCAACCAACTCAACCATATCACAACTGATCACAAGATAACCAAACAGCCTCAAATCACAAGTTCGACGACGTAACGGCATAAATTCGGCAATCCGAAACTCAACTATATCAAGTCTACAATCATATACATCATATATCAGCTGTATATCAATCAAAACCCAGCATACTAGATGCTAAGAATTCCGAATTAAAGCTGTCAAATCAAAACAATTTCATATGATCACCGTTTCTTAATCCGTCTTCGAATATACGGTATATATAACGTCAAGAACACAAACCATGATCCACTCTGAATTCTTCTAACATGATTTCAAAAATATCTGGAAACAAAAAGATTCTTAAATCACTTTGAAGCTCTTCTTGCGAGGATTCCAGAACACTTTTCGGAATCAAAATCGGATAACCGGATCAAAAGATACGAGGTTTTGAAAATCAAGAAATCAAAAGAAAAGAGAGATCTCGACTTGCTCTGTTCCAATTCCTCTCAATTTTCTGAATTGTTAAGCATATAACGCGTACACATGCTGATAAATCAATTACAAATCTGATAACTTCATTTATATTTGTAGTTTAGCCCCTCAATTTTTCAATATTTGTAATTTGGTCCTCGGCCTTTAATTTAATTCAATTTCAATCCTAAATAATTTAGGAATATTAGAATTTAAATTAAAACTCCAAATATTCCCAAATTAAATATTCTCGGATTAAAATTAAATAATTCCGGGCGTTACACTCATGGCGCCAGGAATATGCAGTACCGGCTAGAGAGCGACTCCGCGGGGTACTCGTATATTCTATATCAGGGCTGAGCCAACCCCATCCTGGCCCGAATCCAAAACAGGATACAAGTTCCATATGAAAACTTTCATACCTGACTCGAGTCCAACATGAGATCACTGTTCCCTATGGAGATTGTCAATGACTCACATCTCTCCGGACGCGGTCACACGTAAAATCATGCATGTGCTAAGGCGGTAAAACATGCTAAAACATGATAAAACATATAGCACATACTCATGCAACATACATGCAAATATATAATGCCGTATATCTCGGTTAGTACTTACGTACCTCTAACACTGCTGGTCAAAACCTAGCTCCGATGGTCTAGACTCCAAGCCCACTAGTCCAGTCTACTGCTACGACAATGCAATTACCCATGCATCAATAATTAAGCTCTAAAAGCCTTAAATAAGCTATTGCATACTCCTAAATATTTTTAGGAAGCCAAAGCTATACCTGCGTCCGTCGTTAGCCCTTTGCTGTCGATAGCCTCAAAACTAGGCCACAGCTCCGCTACGATGTCTAGATCGCTGCGCCACTCCCGGAATCCCGATAGGACGCCTAGATCTCCCTAGATCTGAGTTAGAAGGCCTAGGAGTCGAGAGAGAAGAGAGGAATTGGTGCACCTCAAATGAAGTCTCGGCCCTCATATTTATAGACGCGGAACGGAACGTTCGTTCTCCATCGTTGCGTCCGTTCTGCCTGACAAACATTTCGTCCGTTCCTCTTCGTTGCTTCCGATGTCCCATCAAGTGCGTAAGCAATGCCGTCATCTTGTTGACATCACAGATGACATCAGATGCCAGATCTTTTCTTCCGTTCATGAACGTTGTTTCCGTTCCTGGTCACCCTTCGGGCCTTTACGATCATTTTAAATCCATTTCTGAAGTTCGTTAATCCATCCGAAACTTCCTTAATCATGTATTAATAATACAAAACATGATCACACGATTAATATACTCATTAATCGTTAATTATGGATACGGGTCACTACAGTCTGGGTGATGAGAAGCATGAATAAATCGATCTCATACTAGAATAAGAGGTATAAAATATTTGATAGGAACCACATATATCAACAAAATGTATTTTCTTTTCAGGGGTTAATCACATAAAAATCTCAAATTTAAGAATATTTGACTTGAGACAACTATGAGATGGGTGACGTCTTGAGAAGCTTCTCAAGGTGCATGTGAGTGAAAATATAAGCATATTGGAAAGACCCGTGTTAGTACAGTAGAGATAGTCATCAAATTTGGGGTATTACAATTGATATCAAAGTCTAACATCTCCTAATACGGTGTGGTTCAAGGACGAACCAAGTAGAAATTGGTGGGCATGTGACACTCAGTGCTGAAATTCTTAGGATGGTACATGGTCCACAATATGAGTGCTTCATATCGTAAGGAAGGAAAACCTACCAATGACTTGGAGCCGGAGAGCATGAATGAACCGATCTCACACTAGAATGAGGAGTATAAAAGATTTGATAGATACTACTCATATCAATAAGATGCATCTTCTTTTCAAAATTTTATCATATAAGAACTACAAAGTTAAACATGTTTAACTTGAGGCAACTATGAGATGAGTTACCGTTTGGAAAAATTTTTAGGATCCTTGTAAGTGAAGACATAACCATGCTGGAAAAAATCCTGTGTTGGTATAGTTGAAACAATCATCAAATCTGATGTGTTACATCTTTTGTATGTTTTTTAAGTTATTGAATATCAACCTCATTAATAATAATTAAAAAAAACCAAAAATTTATCATATTTATTATGCTAAATTTTATTATATTAATCTATTACTATATATAAAGCCTCCACCCCCTAGACTTATTTTTTGGTCGGGTGGTGTGGATTTTTTTTTGGCCAAAATAAAAAATTATAACATGGTCCCTCAATATATTTTATAATTATGATATTTTCCCATATTATAATAAAAAACAAATTTAATTAAAAAAAATGCTTTAAAAGCACGCAACGCATGGGTTGGATCACTAGTATTCAATAAATTTTATAGAGAATATTATTTATTAGATTATTTTTTAGTATACGTCGAGATATTGTGTATTTCTTTTCATGCAATAGCTCGAATATCTCGCAAATACGTTAAAATATTTTGAACCTAACTTGAACTCAAGCTTTAATCTAATCAAATTCGAGCCAAAATTTTTGAATTATTCAAAATTCAAATTGATCCTAAGTTTGAATACATCAAATCCATGTTTTCAAAATCAGATCAGAACGATTGATTCGACCGCAAACTGGTCCTGGGTCCGGCTCGGACCAATTTCAAAAACTATTTTACGGTTAACCTGTCACGCCCCGAGATTGAGACGTGTCATCGACGTTGTTTAAAATTCACACAAATTATAAAACAACCAGCCTCGTAGTACAGTCTATATCAAACCAGTCTTTTCATAAATAAATTCCAAAATTTCGTCTTTACAACTCAAAAATCCAAAGGAATCGAATAAATTTCACGGAAGCGTCTAATAACATCAAAATAATCAATAATGCCAAATACAATAAACCAAAAAATAATTAATTCAAACTAAATCCAAAATTCTTCTTCACCACCCCCAAAACATATCTTGCTCTCTTTTCTCCAAGTCCTCTTCTTCATCATCTGGGAGAGAAAAGTAAAGGGTGAGTGTTCTGGGAAACACTCAGCAAAACTTTAACTTCTCATGACTTGACATAACTTGACCATACTTGGCATGACACTGCAAATATCTCATTATTTGTGGCTAACTGATCAGTTTCCTATATGTAATCCCTCTAAGTGGTGAGGTCATGGAACAATTAGTAATACCCACCGCATCAGGGCAATAACTTATCATGGTTCGAAAATTCTCTTTCCACTCTTAATTCGAATCTTAGCAGTGCCTTAAAACATTTTTATTATACATGCATCAAGGATTCATAACAACGATTTGAACATATTATGACGATCAAAACTTTAAAACATACATAATATTTTTAAACAAAAGCCCACTTACAATACTTAGGGTGTGATTTCGGATTTAGAAAATTGTGCAGCTTTTATCGAAAATTCAGGAACTAATTTTTGAACACCACAACCCCTAATTCTCGAAAATGGGTTGCTTTCTTGTTTGAATTCTCACTGTGTTTTATTCCTTATTTCTACCCTAATTCTCAAAAATATGGAGAGAAAAGTAGAGAACTTTTGTGTGATTTTTCCTATGCTTTGAGCCTCTATTTATTGGCAACCAATATGAGTTAAGATAAACTAAGATCTTGATTTTCAAAGTTTGAATAGAGCTCTATCCCTTAGGATTTGACTCCATCTAAAATTTGATTACCTATCTTATCTTGTATACTAATTATCTTGGAGCATATAATATATTAATTATTCCACAATGAAACCCAGTGGCGTCACGAGTCGAAAACCCACATACAAGAACTACAAAACATTGTACAAACCCTCACAGCTCAAAACTCTCAAGCCCAAGCCCAAGTAATGCAATTACAAACAACTGTACAGAACCTTGAGAATCAGAACTTAGCCTCGCTCGAGTACATTGATTAGCTCCAAATGGTAGCCCTTGCAGTTGAATAAGAACCAGAAAAATTCCCGGAAGAAGATGAGGCCTCGGGCAACGGAGAGATAGCAGATTAGGCTACCACCTAGCATTTTTTTTTCTTTTGTTTGGCATAGCTTTGATTTTGATTTTTGAGACTTAGTTCCTCCTTTTGTTTACTTTCATGACATTTTGAGAATCAATAAAATAATTTTTATTCTTTTGATTAATTATTGATTCTTTTATTTCGCTATTTCCTTTCATCTTAAAATATCATGTTTCGACAAACTATTAGAATTCCATTCTGATAGGAAATGGCCAGAAGACCCCAAAGGAATAATAGAAATCGTTCGGACAACCGAGGATAAAATGGAAATCTACCACCAAGAGTCAATCTTATCAAAGAAGACCTTGCAGTTATCACAGCAATTGTGGCAACAACACTCCAAGGGATGGGAAATGGCAACGACAATGGAAATCCGCCACCTCCACCACCTGCTCAGAATGGAGTCAAATTCACTATGAATCCCTTCATATTAATCAAACCCAAATGTTTAAAGGAGATGCCGACCCAGAAGTGGGACGAAATTGGATGAAGAAAATTGAGGACCAACTGCGGTTACTGGAGGTTCCGGAGGCACTTAAAGTAGAGGTAACAGTGCCTTTCCTAGAGGACAAGACAAGTAAGTGGTGGGAAGCTGTTTCACCAGCCATGTTAGCTACTGGACAAATCACATGGCAACAGTTCCGTACCGCATTCTTGAAGCAATACTTTCCAGCTGAGGTACGATTGCATAAGCTAAATGATTTTGAAAACCTCACGCAAACTCCGGACATGACAGTAGTGGAATAAACCTCCAACTTCAAAAAGCTCGGGACCTATGCCCCGACTATTATGGCAGACGATGTTCTAAAGTTACACTGTTTCAAGAAGGGTTTGAACAGCCGAATTCAGTCGGTGTTAGCAGTCTATCAGCCTACCAACTTTGCGGATCTTATGGGAGCATCTATTCGCGCTGAAACAGACATCAAGCATCAAGAAGAGGATTTCAAGAACAAGCAACCTCCGACTAGCCAATCTTCTCAGAATGGGGAAAAATCCAAACGCCCAAATCAATCTGAAGGATCATTCAATGGAACACTTATCGCCCCGGATCGACCAGGGGTCAAACCTTGTCCTACTTGCAACTTTCGACACGAAGGTGAATGTCATCGAAAACTGGTGGTTGTTTCAACTGTGGGAAGCTGGGATACCGAATTTCTGATTGTCCTGAACCCTTGAAGCCAAAGACAGGGTCAATTCCTAGCACCTGAGGCGTCTTGTAAATTTTTTTAAAACAATTATGCTATATATACGCCCATACATATATGTATTTATACTTAAAATAGTTCTTCATAAAATATAATACATAATATACCCATTTGCATGCAATTAATTTAAAATACTCAAGCACAACTAAAATCTCATGCATACAAGTTTTATAACGTAAATACGTAAGTCATAGTCCCTCGTCAAATCTCATGCATACGTCTATAGTCTCAAAACCATGCAAATCAATGAAAAAGTGGTAATCATGTGCGGAAATAAAATGATGTATAAAAATCCCATAATAAATCGTATCATAAACGTGCAATGGTCACGGGTGCTAGCTGCCATGGATGCTCAGACGTCCTCACCACCAGTAGGGACCACATTCTCACCTATAGTATCATCCTCAACTACACACCATTTAAATCTAATGATCTTAGAGGCTCAGCATGTTCCATCCAGTACTAACAAATATCACATAATAAGATCGCATGCAAGCACATATCATACAAAATATCACGAGGGTGTCTTATGCATGCATGCTCGTAAAACATATGTGTACTGTTGAGTCGTAAACATAATCAGAATCTTAATGCGTAACATAAATACGACATGTCATAATTGTAAAATCATCAGTATGAGTTCTATCAGTGATGTGTGACCATAAATATAAGCGATTTATCAATCTAGAAACCAACGTAAGTGCGGGGGGTTCACCAGCCCTTACCGCTGGATTCTCTTCGCCTCTGTGCTTTCACTTCACTAGCCCTTACCGCTGAATCCATAAGCTCATAAACATAAGTGGAGAGGTCAACGGGCCCGGTATCCCGACTTCCTATCCCATGAGTTGCCACAATCATATCAATTTCTCAAAAATATTTTCTTTACATGCCCTTAATCGTTTCATAAAATAAATGCATGAGTCATGAGCTTAAAAATCATCTTATTTATCATTAATATTTTCCTGTAAATATATATTTAAATTATTTTCCATTAAAATAATACTTTTTAAAATACATATATATTTTAAATATATATTTACAGACTATTTTATTCACCAAAGACTCGTTCAAGTTGCTGCCCCCTTAAATTAAGCCCATTAACTTAGACTGGCATATTAACAACTTAGCCCAACATAATTAAGCCCGATAGCTCTCATGGGTCATTCGGCCCATGACAAGTTAATGGGTTCAATTAAATTACTAACTTAAGTTCATTAGTACATTTTAATCACTCAAGCCCATCATCAATTAATTAAAACACTTAGGTCTCTAATTAAATTACCCGAGCCCGAAATAAAATAACCCGGACCCATACCCATATGACACGAACTAAATAACATCAGGACCCAAGCCAGACGCCCTTGCCCCGAGCCCCTGCCCGAGCCCCTTTTCCCCCTTCTCGTCCGACCTGCTCCGGCCCCGATTGACCGAAGCTCCGTCGGCAGGACCTCCCCAGGGTCCTGTCGGACTCAAGGGCTAGGCCCTGGCCTGAACCATGCGGTGCATGGCTTGTCCTATCATTCCCAAACCTGCGCATGACCGATGGGTTACTCACCCATTCGGCCGTCCAAGCCTTGCTTGACCACAACCAGGGTCGAGCCCCTCTTGCATCCGGACTCTAAGAGACCTCACTCGACCTCTGAACCATGGTGCAACCCACTCAAACATCCCTGGAAGAAAACGAAGCCATAAAGTGTAAGGCATGAACATATGATGCATGAATCCATGAATTTTTTGAGTTCTAAACCGCATACAATGCAACCATCATTTTCTTCATCATAAAACAGTGTACAAATGATTTAAATGGTTAGAAAAGATGAATAAAAAATGTCTTTGCGTTTTTAACGCCAAAAAACTTATATGGTTGTGTAGATCGTGGCTCAGGATGAACGGAATGCCGACTCTCTTGAATTTTCCTCAAGTTTTCGTGTAGGTGTGTGTGAGTGTGTGAGAGGAAACTGCTCCTTCAGCTTATCCTCTAGGTTTTCAAAAATTTGGGTGAAGGATGAATGAAACTAGTTCTAGGTACTTATTTGTTTAAATAACATGTTTAGGATTTTTATTAAATAATTAATAAGGCTTAGCCCATTAATTATCAGATTTAAAAATGCTAATTTGATATTAAAATCTCCTAATTTTCGTACATAATAAAGGTTTGATTTTTAAAATACACTAAAATTCCTTAAAATAGCCTAACTAAGTGAAAAAATGGGTTTTTAATTATATATTTATATATATATAACCCAAAATAGTCTTAATAGGACTCTTGAAAACCTTAGGCATTAATTTCGATGAAAACTTTTACCTCGTTCGTCCACGATCCCGTCTACGCGATTGTAACTCGACTTTTTCTTTAAAAAAATTCATAACTCTCATAATAATTGGGTTAAATGTCATAATTAAATTTAAAACATATAAACATGTCACATAATTCACATAAAAATATCATTTAACCCTTTAATTTATTTTTAAGTTAATTAATCCCCTAATTATGCATGCGGTTTTACATAAACGAATTTCTAGGCGTTACAGCACCACTCATAGTAGCAACCCCTACTAGTAAGACAATCGAGACGCATAAGGTGCATAGAAAATGTTGGGTTTCTATTAGTGAACATACATTTGAAGCTAACCTGGTGGAACTCAACATGGTAGAATTCAAAGCCATCCTAGATATGGATTGGTTAGCCAAAAACCATGCGGTGGTTGACTGTCGCGATAAGAATGATAAGCTTCAAACTCTAAATCAAGAAGAAATTACATTCCAAGGCAAGACCAAGATGTGAAAATCCCTTTTTTCAACCTCCCAAACGTGGAAAGCAATGAAGAGTGGTGAAGAGATTTATCTCGCTATGATAAGCGAGGTAAAAGAAGAAGTAGAGCTCAAAATAGAAGACATTCCTATCGTACGAGAATTTCCAGATGTCTTTCCGAAAGAACTACCCGGAATGGTTCCAGAATGGGAAATTGAATTCGAAATTCAGTTAAACCTGGTGTTGCCCCGATTTCAAAAGAAAACTTACAATACTTAGGGTGTGATCTAGGATCTATAAAATTGTGCAGCTTTTCTCGAAAATTCAGGAACTAATTTTCGAACACCACATCCCCTAATTCTCGAAAATAGGCTGCTTCCTTGGCTGAATTCTCGCAGCGTTTCCTTCCTTCTTTCTACACTAATTCTAAAAAATATGGAGAGAAAAGTAGAGAACTTTTGTGTGATTTTTCCTATGCTTTGAGCCTCTATTTATAGGCACCCAATAGGAGTTAAGTTAGACTAAGATATTGATTTTCAAAGTTTGAATAGAGCTCTATCCCTTAGGATTTGACTAGAGAGGGGTATCTTGTTAGCATATCTTCAAGTGACTGGATTGTTCTCTCAGTCTGGCCATCGGTCTGAGGATGATCAGACGTACTGAGTATGACCTTGGTTACCATAGCTTGCTGAAAGCTCTTACAAAAACGTGAGACCAATCTCGGATCTCTGTCGGATAGGATGCTCACGGGAATTCCATGCAGTCAAACAATATTGTCCATATATAATGCTGCCAATTTGTCCAAGTTATAAATCATGCGTACCGGGAGAAAGTGCACGGATTTTGTGAGTCTATCCACGATGACCCAAATCCCATCCTATCTTTGTCATGTCGTTGGAAACCCATGCTACAAAATCCATGGAAATATGCTCTCATTTCCATTCTGGAATTTGCAACGGTTGAAGCAACCCTCCCGGTCATTGATGCTCTTCTTTGACTTGTTGGCATACCTGACACTTAGTGGCAAATTCCCCGATGTCCCTTTTCATTGCGTTTCACCAAAAATTTCCCTTCAAATCCCTATAATTTTTTGTACTTCCAGGGTGCACTGAGAATTTCTATTTATGTGCTTCAGACGTCACTTCTTGTCGAAGATCATCGATATCGGGTACGCACAATCGCACTTTCATCCGCAATACTCCCTTGTCATCTATTTGAAATTCTGGTAACTTTCCTTCCTTGACTTGCTCCTTGTAGTGACCCTACATTGAATCACCTACTAACTGGAAACTATGACATGCATTAAACTTAATTAAAGCACAAATTCTAAACAAAAAAAACGTGCGGAAACATAACCCAAAATTTACATATCAGCTTAGTAAAACATATTCAAGTTTATTATAGTAGTAATACAACCATATCGAAAAGCTTAAAATACAACTGTCTAAAACATTATACAACTAAATAAATCCTGCTGCATAAAATCTCCTGAAAAGCTCCAGCTCCCTAGTCCTGCCTCGAACTACCGGCTCCGTCCATCCTGCGATCTGCCCCGTGGAATGGGGTGTCCAAGATAACAACTAGGACGTGAGATCTAATGCCCAGTACATAAATATGAGTAAACATATGTATACGATGCATGCAACCGTGATGACTGGTAAAGGATCATCTGATAAGTCATGCTCAGTATAGGCGTCAAATGAGTGTTGTAACCTCGCGAATCAACCTCTGGGTACAACCACACTCGTCTAGTACACCAGATTAGTCAGACATACATGTCCCCGCCATCGCGGTAATCTCAATGACAAACTAACAAGTATAGAGCTGAGCGGCTCTATAATCAGGTATAACAAGGTATATGCTCAACGTGTATATGCACATGACATATGAATATGGAAAGTGATAAATCATATATCATGCCATATAATAATGTCAAATAAATGCAACACATAAATATGTATACTCGCTGAAAATCTCAGTCAATGTGTACGTACCTCTAGGCTAGTTCAAGTCTAGTAGGATCCTAGGTTCCAAGCCTATATTCAAAAGTTCACCGTATAACTACACAAGTTCTATAAGTCTTAACTAAGCTAATAAATACTTCCAAAACTTAAATAGATTCCCGGACCATACCTTCGTCTGTAATAAGCCCTTTGGAGTCGCTAGTCCCGGATGACTATAACAATACCTTGTTATTCCAGAACCTCTCTATTATCCGATAGGGCCCTCAAGTGTATATCTCACACTATATAACTGAAGAAGAAAACTCGGTAATTCGTAATAAGAAAAGAATCTGAAGACCCCTATTTATATGCAAAATTCTCGGCTACGTTCGGATCCTCCAAACTCGAGTTTGGATCGTCCGATCCAGCTCCTATCTTGCATGCGAAACACGTCGAGTTTGGATCGTCCGATTGCCACTTCGAATTGTCCGAAGTGTCCTATGCTTGACACTTGTCAGAATCCATAGCTGAGTAATAATGCCTGCTTGGCATAAGGGAGTTCGGATCGTCCGATCACAACTTCGGATCGTCCAAACGTGCCTTCCCTCCAAATTTAACAAGGCACAATCGGAGCTCCCGGACTGCTGCGTTCGGATCGTCCGAAGTCCTCTTCGGACTATCCGAACTGGCCCAAACATTGGAAGCCCAATTCTTAATTCTTAAGTCCGATTAAGCCCTGGAATTGATTAATTATCAATCCTCAATCATGTTTAACATATTATTATCTTAAAATGAACTCTGGGTTACTATATTCTCCCCACCTTTACATATTTCATCCGCGAAATAAAATCTAAAGACAAATTAAGATAACAATATGAAACATCAAACCATTTTTTATTACAACAACTGTAATTACATCTTTACATGGTAATCAAAAGTACAAAGCAAATAACTCAGGATATTCTGATCGCATACCGCTCTCTGTTTTCCAAGTTGCTTCTTTTATGCCTCGGCGCTGCCACTGTACCATCACAAGTGGTATAGTTTTATTCTGAAGAACTTTCTCCTTCCTGTCTAGGATACGGAGTGGTCGTTCAACATATGACAGATCTGGCTCTAGCTTAACGTCAATGTAAGGCCCGAAATATTAAGTTATTAATGACGGGATTTAATATTTAAATATACGAGAGAAAATATGAATTTAAGAATTTATGGAAATTAGAGATTTCAATTTCGGGTCAAAAATATTTAATTTGAGAATTTTTCGGATTTTAAGATTTTAATATCCGGAATTCTTAAATTAAAAGATTAAAAATATTTGAATTGGTATTTATGGAATTTAAGATGTAAATTCCAAGATTATAAATATCAAGGATTGACTTTGAGGATGAAATCCGAGCAAGGGCCAATTTGCAAATATTGAGAAATTCAAGGACTAAAATGCGATAAGGTCCGAAATAATTTAATTTTAATTTGAGAATATTTAATTTGAGAATATTTAGAGTTTAAAATTAAATTTTACTATTCTTCAATTATTTAGGATTGAAATTGAATTAAATCGCTTGTCCGGGGACTGATTTGCAATTAAGCCAAAGTTCAGAGACTAAACTGCAAATATTCTAATGTATATCCCAATTTCCACTTGATTTATATCAATTACACGTGAAACTCATCAGATTCAAGGGAGAAGAAACCAGCAACATAACCTCACGCCATTTTTAAGTCTTTCAAGCTTCAATATCTTTTGATCCGCCCGGTAGAATTTTTGAGTGATCATATATTTGCGATAATAGCTCCGAGTGCTATATTTTGACGTAAGTTTTATGAAGTTCTACCATGTTTGAAGTTTAAGATGCTGTTAGAATTAAGATTTGATTTTATAAACGTGTTCTAGTTTTTACGACGATAGTATATCTAAGACGGATCGAGAAAAGATCGTCGTTTGGACATGTTTTCGAATTATTTAAGAATTTTGTAAAATCTGAATTTTAAGAGTTGCTGGTCACGTGTATAATTGGATGAATTGGTGATGATTTTGAGCTTAAATGATTGACAAGATGAATTTGGATATATGCCTGGTGGTCCAAGTTCGAATCCGGGGGAGGGAAAAATCTCTCCTTTCCAGGTGAAGAGAAGATCATGAGTATGGTCGCGGGCCCCCAGAGCAGAAGGCCAGATGGGCCAGAAGCAGAGGGACGCACCAGGTCCATTACACCACCGGTTCGAGATTTTGAATTGATACACATTCTAAATGTTTAGAGCTGATCTTCAAGAGTTTTATTGATGAATTGAAGTTGAGATTGAGTCTAAAATGTAGACATGATGGTGTTCGAGTCATTAGAATTTTTGGACTCGAAGCGTTGCGTCGTCAGTTTGAATTCCGATTGTCTTATCACTATATAAGCATGAAAGAAACACCGATTCAGATTGGAAATTGATGTTTAGTTATGTTATAAACTATTTCAGATTTTAATTGAAGATTATCGAAGTTGAATTGACGAGTTCGATTTCGAATGACTTGAAATGTTTGAAGTTGAATCAAGAACACCTTCAATTAGCAAAGATTTATAAGCACATCATTTGATGACAGATTTGGAAATTTTTCTATTGATCAGCATTTGCAAGACTTTGCAACGATTCAAAATGTTTGAATCCAGATTAAAGGTATGATTCGACATTATCCTCGCCAGGTAGAACAACTCGAGAACGTGGTGGTTTTCGAGTTTTCCTAAAATCACATACTTAATTGTTTATATGCTTTCATATGAATTGCTGTTTGTTATTTCTTGGCTTGATTAAATGATTTGAGTGTTCAAGATGTTTTACAGTATTAATGCATACAGATTATGTTGCATTCATCTTGAACCCTACCTTGAAAAGCACAGAGGGCTGATTGGCCTAGAGTGCATATGACGTTTGGAGGGCTGTAGTTGAGTGGCACGGAATGTAGATTTACTTCCAGAGCTAGAAGACTCACTATAGTTGCACCAAAGTCAGGGAAATTGAGATATTTAACGCCACCTAGATTGGGTAAGTTGGTGGTCAGTTAAATATTTTATTTCCCCGAGATCCCAAAAACTAAGATTTATTGGAATCAGATTTGATAGCCTATTCCTTGAAACATGCATCTCATTTATGCATTAACCTAGAGATTTCTATGGTTTAGAATATGCAATTATAAATGCTAGAATGTTGTGATATGCCATTCTAGATATAAATGTATTGATATGCTTGATATGATATTGCTTTAGATGAATAGCTATGTTTTAAGGATTTAACAATGGAGTATATTTCTATGATTACATGTTGTTACATGTTTTGATGATTTAGAATTCTTATAGCATATAAATTCAAGATGCTTATATGGTGTGTATGCATGTCTTTCATACTGAGATTTATTCTCACCGGAGTTATCCGGATGTTGCTTTGTTTGTATGTGTGCATTGCATCAGGTTTGGGGTATGAGCGAGTCAGAAGTGGCTTGGATAGCTCGAAATTGAGAAAGATTAGCATGTGGTGACTTTGGACTAAGAATAGATTGCTGTGAAATGCATGTTAGAAGGTGTTGGTTTAGTTTGAGCTTTGAAAACTTAGAATTGAGTTTATTGTATTGCACCTTAGAAACATGTATGCGATTATTGTTATTGTAAATTTCTGCACCAAGCCTTCTTGGTAAAATGAGTATAACCTTTTATTGAAAATTCCGATTAGGGTGCGGTTAGTGGCATTGGAAAGCTAAGATAAAGATCTACAACTGTTATGTTTATCATTTTTCCAGATCCTGTTCGAAACCCATGCGCAGGCTCGCCTGAAGAGGGGCGTGGGCGCGCATGGGGTCCTAAAAAAAAATTTGGTTCTTTCTGGGACGTGATTTTGCATCACCAACCGTATGTTTTTGCATCGCCAAATGTTTTGGATTATTTTCGTTAATGATTCTTATTCATTAATTGCCCCTTAAGATGATATTAGCGCCCGAGGTCCCCACAACAGGTGATATCAGAGCATAAAGTCTTGGACTAAGATAGAAGTTGAGCGGGGTAGATTGAATCGCATGCATTTATAGTATTGCATGATTATGCTTTACTTGAATTGAGAAATTGTATGCGAACATGATATATTGATTGAACATTGCTTGCTTCACGAATATGAGAATTACATGCTTATATGCTGATATGTATGCATGATTTATTGAATTCATCATAATAAGTGAATTCATTGTAAGAATGTATTATTTGAAAAGTATGAGAATTTGCAAGTATGCGTTCTGTTCAGAAGCATGAGATTATATGTATGTTATACTGAAATTGTATTTTATAATCTCTGCAATATATATTGCTTCTGTTATTGAATAAGACAGATTGTGCAGATAGCATGAGAACTTCAGACAAAACAGAACCTCAGACAGCACAAAACAGTGTTGAGGTAAGGTTTTGAGCCGATGATATGATGATTGCACTAAGGAGGATGTTAGATGAACAACTCCAGAGCTATTAATCACCAACTAAAAAAGATACAGAATATACTATGGCTAGAAAGGGGTTGAGTTAAAGAGTTGGATCAGTTGTTCAAGAGAAGAAAATTCAGATGAACATATAACCAGCCTGATTTTATATCAACTACATGGCTTAGCAAGAAGTTGGTGAATTTTACAGAAGAACTTATGGATGAGCAGACGTATTGAAATTGTTTGGCAGGTAAGTAAACAGAATTGTTTCTTTCTGTATGTATTAGAAAAGATAGAAAAACAGAATTTGCCAAACAGAAGCATAGCCACTTGAATGACTTGATTGAAGCCAGAGATAGAATAAAGAAACTACAAACCGGTTGTATAAAGCATATTAGAATTTTATTCACGCCTCTGTAATTGCAAAAAAACTATGATCATCACCTCTACTACAACTTCCATAGCAGTATAGCTATGAAGCAAGAAATATTGATAATAGCAGCAAAGATCGATTCAGCTTAAACTCCAGCAGATGAAGAAATATAAGCATAGCTCCCCTAGCTGAAACAGATCAAGAGACAATTTGACTGACAGATAATTTCATAGGCAATAAGAAAGTATAGAAAATGAGGCTCAAGTTGCACCAGATAATGAGATTGCAGTTAATTGAGTAATTGACTGAATCTGATTATATCTTGATTACATAGCATACATTCATAGATGAATGATTTGTTATGCTACAATCTTTATATGTTGAGCCTTTATTAATTGTATGTGCCGAGTCTTTGCCTTTGAGTAGATGGAAAATATTTGGTAGATTAGACAGAACAGATAAAATACAGATTTGAGGAAATAAGATTGAATGTGATAATATACGACTTGGGTATTAAGCTAGCATGCATTATAGATATTAATGCAATAACTGAGTACTAGTTAACATCTGATTGATTCCGTGCACTGATTAAGCAATAGAAATGATTAGAAAGTTATGATATGAGTTTCAGAAATTAGATTTTGTTATTTCGGTACTGGTTATATCATGATGACCATGGAAGAATGTCGGAAGAATTCTAGTCGATATACTGAACTAGTATAGAATTAACCTAGAATTGACATATATGTCAGTGGTCTCGAGACTATGGCCGAGAGAATTGCATTTTGAGAAATATTTAGGCTCTGTTTCGTACACAAATCGTAGGGTAGTCAAAATGCCATTAGGAAGTAACAGCGGGTATTCGTGAATTCTTGGCTGAGACGAATCCATTTCAACCAACACTCTAGCAAATAAGCTTTTGCATTTAGACATTGTGAGGACATCTGTATGTATTGGCTTGCCTAAGACTGAAGCAATTTTACTAAGAGCTTTGGTCGTCCAACAATCTGCGGGCAGCCCATGGATTTGGACCCAAGATGGTAGCATTAGCATGTCTTCCACCCGAAATAGGAAGAACGGAGGTAAGTCTTTGAGGAACAAGTGTCTCCCAAATACAAGATATGGGACACCCTCAAGAACCCTCTTTTTCTCTTCTTCATTAGGGAAAAAGAACATAATCCAACCGCTTTCATGTGTTTCAAACCTGACTTTACAGCCCCATTGCCGTATAATTTCTTTCACCACATAACCACTTAGCTTTCTTCCTACCACGCACCCAACAAGGCATGGTCCTAGGCTCTTCACATTGTCAATTTCATCAAAGGAGAGAGCAATCTGTCCTTCGGTTGGCTGGAAAAATTTTAGAAGACAATCTTCTTCTGGCAGCCTGTTATCCCGGAATAAACTAGCAAAGGTAGTTTCTGTATTTTTTGCCATAAAATTGGACATGAGCTCTTGTGCTCGCGGCTTCTCATATCCACTCGAAGAAGCACCATCAGTGACCGAGTGGCCAGAAGTTTCAGTGCCCATTGTGGCACACAACCGGGAGCCAAAACTCCCACTAATAGCTCCCAACACTTCAATCACAAGAATCAGTTTGCGTATTAGGAGATATTAATTGATCTGCCCTTGTTGTAATTTATCCTCTTATGGATGGAATTTAGTTGGATAAGACTAAGTGAATAGTTTGCTTAGAAATTGATAGATGTTTGTCTGTCAGTTAAGTTAGTGAATCGAAACTCGTGTGAAGATTTGGGTTACGAACTTGGTTTTATATTATTATGGATAGTTTGAGTTTTTATTTGTTTATTTGGGCAAGTATGATTTTTGGGAATAGTGAGTCGATTACGATGAGCCTTTTATTTTGTGAACTATTATTCTGATCGTTATTTCCTTATTCTTCAATTGTGCTTGTACCCATTGCAACATATGCTTTTGAATATGAAATTTCTTTGCACATCCTTTATTCACTTATGAATTCGTATGACATCAGTCAACGTGGTATTCTGCTATTTTAATCTTGGTTAAACTTCTTAATAAAATTTTTTTATATTTCACACTTCTTGAAATTTTTCTTTGGTTCTTGAGCCACATGTTGATGTGAGTAAGATTCACCTAGAATTTCTTTTTGTGATCTACTTATATTGTGGTTGACATCTGGATATGTTTTAGGACCGTTGTTTTTCCTGATTATTAACTTGTGTGAACTTCTCTCGACTGAAGTCACACTGATTGCCTTAATTGTGCTTTGATTGTTTGAGCATGATTTCATTACCCATGGATGAATGATCACGAGATTTGTATCTTGTTGGCTCGTATTCATTATTCATGGAGCCTTCATTATTATTCATTCACCCCTAGAATTTGAGTTGTTTTCACTTATCTAGATTTTCATTTTTCAGATCATTTGTTTGTAATGCTAGCACCGTTTCATTTCTTATTAAGCAGCATTACTTGTATTTTTTTTATTCCTTTCATGACCCATCATGATGAGGATTTTGGTGGATCATAATTCCAATTATTACTTCAAATTTTTGTGTAGAGAATTGGCTCGTAGCTGCATAGTAAGTGTTTAGACTATTGGAATTTAGTATTAGTACTAGATAAATCCTAAGTTATTTTTGTGATCCGAGGAATGACGACTACTAGTTATATCTAGTTCTAGTGAGGAGACTACTAGTTAGTGAACTAGTTGAATGAGTGTTTCAATTTTAAATAAGATCGTTAAGAGTAAGCAGATGATTTTGGTAAGCTGAATGGGTGAACAGTTACGAGATAGGAAATAGAGTTGTCCCTAGAGACTTTTGGGTACTTTATATTAGCATTCTAAGGTTTTGTGAACGTCAATCGATAAGACTAATGCACCAACCATGGGTACAGGATGATGAATAGAATATTCAGGTGGTTTTCGGGATAAGTTTTATATTTAGCCATCAGCGAAATACTAAGGTACTAAAGGAACACTGAGAAAGTATTTACGCTCGGGTTACTAACTCTTCGAGGTGTCTAATTATATATTAAGTTCTAAAAATATGAATACATGTTGTACATATCATAACTTGGGAATTTTTGGATTTTCCAAACTTGCTATCAATTTGAAGTAGGGATTTGAGATATGGCTTCAGGTGATACGTAGGAATTATTTGGTACTTAGAGATCCTCTAATCCAATAACTTGATAATAGCTTGTGGTATGATTTGGCTTCAAGGATAAATATGGATTACTTAGTCGTTGCATCTGAGATGGAGAAAAGTGGGTAAATCCGTTGGGAAATTTTATTTAAGGATTGAACTTTCGGTAGAATCAAAGATGATAGAGATGAACGTATAAATTGGTGAATGAATATTTGGGATCTGTCTAGTCACCTATTTGGATTCTATATATTATAGGTTAATACCTTTGAACTGAACAACAGTGGATTTTAAGGTTTTATTTTTGTATCAAGGATTAGATTTATTTATTTATAGAAATGGGTCAGATCTATCCAGTATCTTGAGGTCTAACGAGGTAGAATCATATAGTCAATTAGCTATCCCATTTAGAAAAGTTTAGTGTTTAGTCGCTAAGTATTTTTAGGACTTGTGAATTTCTTAAGAGCTCAAGTTCTAGATTATATGAATTAAGTTTAATTGGTAAATAGACGTTAAGCATAGCTTCGTTGTTAGAAAGTTTTTTTTTATGTTATGGTCGAGATCGACATAAATTATTTATTGGTTATATGGGCTCTATTTCTTGGATTTTCGGCATAGGATATAAGGTTAGCAAAATGTAGGTTGTGCAATAACATAAAGGTCTAAGAATTTGTAAGTAGTAGAACTTATCAGTGCGGTAGGATGACGTTCTTAAGTTGATAAATTTAGATTGAAGGTAATTTGAGGAATGATAAAATTGAGGATAAGACCACTTGGGAAGATGTAAGAATTGTAAATTTTATATTGCAGTAAGAGTTAGTCAGAACTTTGACGGCATAGATATCAATAAGCATCAGAGTGCGCAGCTCAAACTGATTTGGGCCAACTCATGTAGGTGCAAAGTTAGAAATTTTAGTGTTGATCTGGTCAAAGGAAATCGAACCTAGTTAGTAAGTCTTGAATTTCGAGAACGAAATTTCATTTAAGGGAGGAAGGAATTGTGACACCTAAAATCCAATCTACTAAATCGTTTGCATTAATTTAATAAATATTAAGATTTTTATTTTTAAGTTTAATTGGTTTAAATTCTTTATCTGGATTATGTGCCATCAAACTATTTTATTGTTTATTCAAATTATTTTATTTTACTTACTATTTAATTAATGTTTTTAATTGTGTAAGTTTATTTGTCTAAATGATTTTATTTTGCAATTTAAATTGTTTTAAATATTTTAAAGGTTTAAGCTTTCATATTTAATTGATTTTAAATTTAATTGTTTAGTTTATTCTTTTTAATGATTTTTAATTGTTTAGTTTATTCTTTAAAATGATTTTTAATTGTTTAGTTTGTTCTTTTAAATGATTTTCGAGTGTCCAACTTATTTATTTTAATTAGTCTAAGTTTAGCGGTTAGTTATTGTAAATTATTTTACATGTTTATGTTATTTATTTAAATTTTTTTAATTGTCCAAATCATTTTAAAGGTCTTTATTTCTGTTTGTATATTTATTTAAATTACTTTTAAAACGTTAGCCAAGTTTGTGTAAATTATTTTAATCGCTCTGCTTGTTATTTAAATAATTTTTTTTCCTCGTTGCTGTGATATCAGGATATTTAAAATTTTTAATTCTTATATTTTCAAACTTGAGTGTTCGAGGGAATGTGGGACTGACACTTTTACTCGCACCATTTAAAATAATACATATTATATTTTATGTAATATGTTTCTTTACCACTTAAACATATGTGATGACACGGCCCGGCTTAAATTCACGGCCCAATAAGGACTCACTTAGAAACCCAATCACCGGCCCATTTTCTTTCTCTTTCTCCAAGCCCTTAAATCGATAGCAGACATTCTCTTCTCCATTTCGATTCCTCTTGCATCAATCGGCATTCCCGTTTCTCTTTCAATCCCAGACTTCCGCCGCTGTAGCAGCCATCCTTTCCGGCGAAGCACCTCTCCAGGCGAGCTAATCGATCTCCATCTCCCCTGTTTCCAGCTCGATCACAGCTCAACCGAGCTCCTTCCCCTCCATTTTTGCTTTTCTCGATTTAAGGCAAGATTTATGGGCTTTTTGGCCACCAAGTAGATTATTATGATGTGTTTATGTTCCTTTCTTGCATTCGAGATTTGTCTAGGTTTATAATGGTTGTACAATCCTATTCTGATATTGTTGATGGCACGTTCATAGCCCCTGTTCTCTGTGTGTTTAGCTAGGCTTTGTTTCCAGGCTCCTCTTTGATGTGACGTTCAAGCTCATGGTCTGTGTGTATATGTTTCTTGTGATGAATGGGGCTGTTTTGTTTAGTCTCGAGCTTTTGTGCATTGCGCCCCCTCCCCTGTTCATGAAATCTTCTGCCGTGTGCTTGAGTTTGCATTGATTGAGTTTTGTTCGTCAATCGGATGGTGATATAGGGGCTACCATTGGTGAGAAAGTAGCTCACATGGTAGCACCTAGTTTGTGTGAGTCGGCTGGCCATAGACGAGGAGAAGGACTGTTGGGTTGGCGTAGGAAATGCTGGGATTTTTTGGAAATGGGCTTGGGACAGGGCTGCTTCGGGCTGGGAAATGGGCTTGGGGCAGGGCTGTTTCAAGCTGGGAATTTAGTTTGAGGTTCAAGGGTTGGTCTTGGAGGGTCAGTAGCAGGGCCTGCCCTTTTGAGTCGCTAGGCTCGACATTGAGGTTGGCTGGGACTGCCACTGTTGCTGAGTTTAGGAGGGCTTGAGGGGTTGGTTTGATGGTATTAGTGAGTCTAATGCTTTGGTCTTGGTCCTAGTTCATTAGCTTGGAAGATGGGAGTCATTTAGATAAGGTGTTCATTGGATGTATAACTAGGAACATGAGCAGAATTTTTGACAAAGAGCAGGCTATCTGGAAGCTGTTTGAGACAGGGTTTTAAACTCGGGTTTTGGGTAAGGGATCGGGTTCGGAAATGGTCTAGGATGTTTGGAATACGTCGGTTCAAGAGGGAATCAATTCGGATAAGTTTTGGTCGGGTTCTAGAGTTTTTGATTGACTAGGTACAGAATTTTTTAAACCAATAGGGTTGCTGCCCGGAATTTAAATGTTTGTAAATTGATCGTTTAGGAAATAAATCCCGAGGATGATTTCCCTGCTTAGTTCTAAGTGACGTGGAGTCGTGGTTTCAAACGAAATCCTATTTGGGTAAGAATGAAGCGAGTTATACATTTTATGGGCGGAACGCTCCGAGGAGCCCTAAGCGCAAATTATGAGTTAAAATCTTCAACCTTTGGTTTGTTCCCTAAATCATCATCCCGATCATTCATGTGTGAGTCACGTGCATGATTATCAATATATATATTTACATTTACGTCATATTTACATATGCATGCTAAGTCAAAGTTCAAGTATGAAAGAAAATATTTTTAGGAACAAAGTGAGTGGTTGTACGATCCTATTCTGATATTGTTGATGGCACGTTCGTAGCCCCTGTTCTCTGTGTGTTTAGCTAGGCTTTGTTTCCATGCTCCTCTTTGATGTGACGTTCAAGCTCATGGTCTGTGTGTATAGAAAGTATGGGTTTGGACGGGCTGGGAGACGTTCTGGCTTCCCTTACCAAATTTATGGATTTGGACGGGTCGGGAGAAATCCTAGCTTCCCTTACCAAATTTATGGGTTTGGATGGGCCGGGAGAAATCCTAGCTTCCCTTACCAAGTATGGGTTTGGACGGTCCAGGAGAAATCCTAGCTTCCCTTACCAAGTATGGGCAAGACGGGTTGGGAGAAATCCTGACTTCCTTGCGGCATAGTGCACTGCAGCCATGTTCATGATCGAAATCACAGAGTCACAATTCAAGGATCTAAGTTCAAAATATTTATGACTATGTTTCATTGCAGTTTATTAAGTTACGGTGATTATATTCGACTTATACATGCATATGTTTCATTTATGTTCACTTTTTTTCCTTTAGAGATCATTTATTCAAATTAAGGGCGCAAAGTATTATTATCAAGCTATTTTTAATCTGCGTGTGCATGTATTTATGTAGTACTCATTATTTTTTCCATATTCTTGTTGGGCCCCTGGGCTCACAACATCTAATTGGTGCAGGTATAAGTTATCATTGAGATCGAGGGGCAAGACTATCGAGTGGACTGCGATACGGGCATGGCACATCCCTCCGACCTATGCTAGTCTTCCGCAAAAGTTTATTTTAAACACTTTATAGCTATTTATTTTGTTGTTTGGACAAATATAAACGCAAGGATTTATTTATCGTCTTTGGGCATGTAAACATCAAAGTGTTATTTATTTTGGTTGGTTGAATTGTCAGATCTTTCTCCTTGGTTCTTGTTCCTTTCTCGGTCTAGTTTTTGTTTTTTTTTAGTACTGTTGGTCGTATTTTTAGTTGTTATCTGTGACAGGCGGGTTTGAATATGTATATAGAGGTCATGCCAAAAATTTTCTTAAAACAACATTTTATTTCATTATTATTCAAAGTAGAGTTAGGGTCGTTTCACTTGGTATCAGAGCATGGTTCTGGTTTGGGTTGTGCCTGCTGCTGGTTGCAGGAAACTCGAGAAATTTCGCCTCAAAGTCTGTAAGTTTTAATGAATTTCATATGGTAGTCGTAATTGATTTTTTTACTTTAAATGTTTTGATGTCACATTCTTTTTAAAATATTTTCAAAACTAGATGTTTAATTTATTTAAGTGTAGTTTAGTGTTTATTTTTCGTTTAAAAACTTCTTTTATAGTTTAAAGTGTACTATTTGATTGTTTATTTTTATAGCATGCGGTTTCAAGTTAAACGGAGTTGGTGTATCAATAATATTCCTTCCAGTTCTGGGCATTACGCGGATGTTGTTTGAATTATTAGGTAGTGCTAATAATTTTGATGAATTTGTAGGAGGTTGCTGGAAAAATATTAAACTTACGTATTAGGAGATATTAATTAATATGTCCTTGTTGTAATTTATTCTCTTATGGATGGAATTTAGTTGGATAAGACTAAGTGAATAGTTTGCTTAGAAATTGATAGATGTTTGTCTGTCAGTTAAGTTACTGAATCGAAACTCGTGTGAAGATTTGGGTTACGAACTTGGTTTTATATTATTATGGATAGTTTGAGTTTTTCTTTGTTTATTTGGGCAAGTATGATTTTTGGGAATAGTGAGTCGATTACGATGAGCCTTTCATTTTGTGAACTATTATTCCGATCGTTATTTCCTTATTCTTCAATTGTGCGTGTACCCATTGCAACATATACTTTTGAATATGAAATTTCTTTGCACATCCTTTATTCACTTATGAATTCGTATGACATCAGTCAACGTTTTATTATGCTATTTTAACCTCGGTTAAACTTCTTAATAAATTTTTTTTATATTTCACACTTCTTGAAATTTTTCTTTGGTTCTAGAGCCACATGTTGATGTGAGTAAGATTCACCTAGACTTTCTTTTTGTGATCTACTTATATTTTGGTTGACATCTGGATATGTTTTAGGACCGTTGTTTTTCCTGATTATTAACTTGTGTGAACTTCTCTCGACTGAAGTCACACTGATTACCTTAATTGTGCTTTGATTGTTTGAGCATGATTTCATTACCCATGGATGAATGATCACGAGATTTGTATCTTGTTGGCTCGTATTCATTATTCATGGAGCCTTCATTATTATTCATTCACCCCTAGAATTTGAGTTGTTTTCACTTATCTAAATTTTCATTTTTCAGCTCATTTGTTTGTAATGCTTGCACCGTTTCATTTCGTATTAATCAGCATTACTTGTATTTTTTTTATTCCTTTCATGACCCATCATGATGAGGATTTTGGTGGATCATAATTCCAAATATTACTTCAAACTTTTGTGTAGAGAATTGGCTCGTAGCTGCATAGTAAGTGTTTAGACTATTGGAATTTAGTATCAGTACTAGATAAATCCTAAGTTATTGTTGTGATCCGAGGAATGACGACTACTAGTTATATCTAGTTCTAGTGAGGAGACTGCTAGTTAGTGAACTAGTTGAATGAGTGTTTCAATTTTAAATAAGATCGTTAAGAGTAAGCAGATGATTTTGGTAAGCTGAATGGGTGAACAGTTACGAGATAGGAAATAGAGTTGTCCCTAGAGACTTTTGGGTACTTTATATTAGCATTCTAAGGTTTTGTGAACGTCAATAGATAAGACTAATGCACCAACCATGGGTACATGATGATGAATAGAATATTCAGGTGGTTTTCGGGATAAGTTGTATATTTAGCCATCAGCGAAATACTAAGGTACTAAAGGAACACTGAGAAAGTATTTACGCTCGGGTTACTAACTCTTCGAGGTGTCTAATTATATATTAAGTTCTAAAAATATGAATACATGTTGTACATATCATAACTTGGGAATTTTTGGATTTTCCAAACTTGCTATCAAGTTGAACTAGGGATTTGAGATATGGCTTCAGGTGATACGTAGGAATTATTTGGTACTTAGAGACCGTCTAATCCAATAACTGGATAATAGCTTGTGGTATGATTTGGCTTCAAGGATAAATATGGATTACGTATTCGTTGCATCTGAGATGGAGAAAAGTGGGTAAATCCGTTGGGAAATTTTATTTAAGGATTGAACTTTTGGTAGAATCAAAGATGATAGAGATGAACATATAAATTGGTGAATGAATATTTGGGATCTGTCTAGTCACCTATTTGGATTCTATATATTATAGGTTAATACCTTTGAACTGAACAACAGTGGATTTTAAGGTTTTATTTTTGTATCAAGGATTAGATTTATTTATTTATAGAAATGGGTCAGATCTATCCAGTATCTTGAGGTCTAACGAGGTAGAATCATATAGTCAATTAGCTATCCCATTTAAAAAAGTTTAGTGTTTAGTCGCTAAGTATTTTTAGGACTTGTGAATTTCTTAAGAGCTCAAGTTCTAGATTATATGAATTAAATTTAATTGGTAAATAGACGTTAAGCATAGCTTCGTTGTTAGAAAGTTTTTTTTTAAGTTATGGTCGAGATCGACATAAATTATTTATTGGTTATATGGGCTCTATTTCTTGGATTTTCGGCGTAGGATATAAGGTTAGCAAAATGTAGGTTGTGCAATAACATAAAGGTCTAAGAATTTGTAAGTATTAGAACTTATCAGTGCGATAAGAGGACGTTCTTAAGTTGATAAATTTAGATTGAAGGTAATTTGAGGAATGATAAAATTGAGGATAAGACCACTTGGGAAGATGTAAGAATTGTAAATTTTATATTGCAGTAAGAGTTAGTCAGAACTTTGACGGCATAGATATCAATAAGCATCAAAGTGCGCAGCTCAAACTGATTTGGGCCAACTCATGTAGGTGCAAAGTTAGAAATTTTAGTGTTGATCTGGTCAAAGGTATTCGAACCTAGTTAGTAAGTCTTGAATTTCGAGAACGAAATTTCATTTAAGGGAGGAAGGAATTGTGACACCTAAAATCCAATCTACTAAATCGTGTGCATTAATTTAATAAATATCAAGATTTTTATTTTTAAGTTTAATTGATTTAAATTCTTTATCTGGATTATGTGCCATCAAAATATTTTATTATTTATTCAAATTATTTTATTTTACTTACTATTCAATTAATGTTTTTAATTGTGTAAGTTTATTTGTCTAAATGATTTTATTGTGCAATTTAAATTGTTTTAAATATTTTAAAGGTTTAAGCTTTCATATTTAATTGATTTTAATTTTAATTGTTTAGTTTATTCTTTTAAATGATTTTTAATTGTTTAGTTTATTTTTTTTAAATGATTTTTAATTGTTTAGTTTGTTCTTTTAAATGATTTTTGAGTGTCCAACTTATTTATTTTAATTAGTCTAAGTTTAGCGGTTAGTTATTGTAAATTATTTTAAATGTATATCTTATTTATTTATTTTTTTTAATTGTCCAAATCATTTTAAAGGTCTTTATTTCCGTTTGTGTATTTATTTAAATTACTTTTAAAACGTTAGCTAAGTTTGTGTAAATTATTTTAATTGCTCTGCTTGTTATTTAAATAATTTTTTTTACTCGTTGCTGTGACATCAGAATATTTAAAATGTTTAATTCTTAAATTTTCAAAATTGAGTGTTCGCGTGAATGTGGGACTGACACTTTTACTCGCACCATTTAAAATACTACATATTATATTTTATGTAATATGTTTCTTAACCACTTAAACATATGTGATGACACGGCCCGACTTAAATTCACGGCCCAATAAGGACTCACTTAGAAACCCAATCACCGGCCCATTTGCTTTCTCCTTCTCCAAGCCCTTAAATCGATAGCAGACATTCTCTTCTCCATTTCGATTCCTCTTGCATCAATCGGCATTCCCATTTCTCCTTCAATCCCTGACTGCCGCCGCAGTAGCAGCCATCCTTTCCAGCGAAGCACCTCTCCAGGCGAGCTAATCGATCTCCATCTCCCCTGTTTCCAGCTCGATCACAGCTCAACCGAGCTCCCTCCCCTCCATTTTTGCTTTTCTCGGTTTAAGGAAAGATTTATGGGCTTTTTGGCCACCAAGTAGATTATTATGATGTGTTTATGTTCCTTTCTTGCATTCGAGATTTGTATGGGTTTATAATGGTTGTACGATCCTATTCTGATATTGTTGATGGAACGTTCGTAGCCCCTGTTCTATGTGTGTTTAGCTAAGCTTTGTTTTCAGGCTCCTCTTTGATGTGGCGTTCAAGCTCATGGTCTGTGTGTATATGTTTCTTGTGATGAATGGGGCTGTTTTGTTGAGTCTCGAGCTTTTGTGCATTGCGCCCCCTCCCTTGTTCATGAAATCTTCTGCCGTGTGCGTGAGTTTGCGTTGATTGAGTTTTGTTCGTCAATCGGATGGTGATATAGGGGCTACCATGGGTGAGAAAGTAGCTCACATGGTAGCACCTAGTTTGTGTGAGTCGGCTGGCCATAGACGAGGAGAAGGACTGTTGGGTTGGCGTAGGAAATGCTGGGATTTTCTGGAAATGGGCTTGGGCCAGGGCTGCTTCGGGCTGGGAAATGGGCTTGGGGCAGGGCTGTTTCAAGCTGGGAATTTAGTTTGAGGTTCAAGGGTTGGTCTTGGAGGGTCAGGAGCAGGGCCTGCCCTTTTGAGTCGCTAGGCTCGACATTGAGGTTGGCTGGGACTGC
Organism: Henckelia pumila; assembly: GCF_033568475.1. Lineage (NCBI taxonomy): Eukaryota > Viridiplantae > Streptophyta > Magnoliopsida > Lamiales > Gesneriaceae > Henckelia > Henckelia pumila. The sequence goes on from NC_133122.1 coordinate 162,622,925, forward strand.
CACTGTTGCTGAGTTTAGGAGGGCTTGAGGGGTTGGTTTGATGGTATTAGTGAGTCTAATGCTTTGGTTTTGGTCCTAGTTCATTAGCTTGGAAGATGGGAGTCATTTAGATAAGGTGTTCATTGGATGTATAACTAGGAACATGAGCAGAATTTTTGACAAAGAGCAGGCTGTCCGGAATCTGTTTGAGACAGGGTTTTAAACTCGGGTTTTGGGTAAGGGATCGGGTTCAGAAATGTTCTAGGATGTTGGGAATACGTCGGTTCAAGCGGGAATCAATTTGTGTAAGTTTCGGTCGGGTTCTAGAGTTTTTGATTGACTAGGTACAGAATTATTGAAACCAATAGGGCTGCTGCCCGGAATTTAAATGTTTGTAAATTGATCATTTAGGAAATAAATCCCGAGGATGATTTCTCTGCTTAGTTCTAAGTGACCTGGAGTCGTGGTTTCAAGCCAAATCCTATTTGGGTAAGAATCAAGTGAGTTATACATTTTACGGGCGGAACGCTCCGAGGAGCCCTAAGCGCAAATTATGAGTTAAAATCTTCAACCTTTGGTTTGTTCCCTAAATCATCATCCCGATCATTCATGTGTGAGTCACGTGCATGATTATCGATATATATATTTACATTTACGTCATATTTACATATGCATGCTAAGTCCAAGTTCAAGTATGAAAGAAAATATTTTTAGGAACAAAGTGAGATGATTGTGACTATAGAAAGTATGGGTTTGGACGGGCTGGGAGACGTTCTGGCTTTCCTTACCAAATTTATGGGTTTGGACGGGTCGGGAGAAATCCTAGCTTCCCTTACCAAATTTATGGGTTTGGACGGGCCGGGAGAAATCCTAGCTTCCCTTACCAAGTATGGGTTTGGACGGGCCGGGAGAAATCCTAGCTTCCCTTACCAAGTATGGGCAAGACGGGTTGGGAGAAATCCCGACTTCCTTGCGGCATAGTGCACTGCAGCCATGATCATGATCGAAATCACAGAGTCACAATTCAAGGATCTAAGTTCAAAATATTTATGACTATGTTTCAGTGCAGTTTATTCAGTTACGGTGATTATATTCGAATTATACATGCATATGTTTCATTTATTTTCACTTTTTTTTTCCTTTAGAGACCATTTATTCAAATTAAGGGCGCAAAGTATTATTATCTAGCTATTTTTAATCTGCGTGTGGATGTATTTATGTAGTACTCGTTATTTTCCCCATATTCTTATTGGGCCCCTAGGATCACTACATCAACTTGGTGCAGGTATAAGTTATCATTGAGATCGAGGGGCAAGACTATCGAGTGGACTGTGATACGGGCACGGCACATCCCTCCGACCTATGCTAGTCTTCCGCAGAAGTTTATTTTAAACACTTTATAGCTATTTATTTTGTTGTTTAGACAAATATAAATGCAAGGATTTATTTATCGTCTTTGGGCATGTAAACATCAAAGTGTTATTTATTTTGGTTGGTTGAATTGTCAGATCTTTTCCCCTGGTTCTTGTTCCTTTTTGGTCTAGTTTTTGTTTTGTTTTTAGTATTGTTGGTCGTATTTTTATTTGTTGTCTGTGACAGACGGGTTTGAATATGTATAGAGAGGTCATGCCGAAAATTTTCTTAAAACCGCATTTTATTTAATTATTATTTAAAGTTGAGTTAGGGTCGTTTCAACTAAGCTGATCATCTTAGTTGTACCAGGATTGAGTTGAATTTGGATATATGCCTGGTAGTCCAAGTTCGAATCCTGGGGAGGGCAAAAACTCTCATTTCCAGGTAGAGAGAAGATCATGAGTACGGTCACAGGCCCCCAGAGCAGAAGGCCAGATGGGCCAGAAGCAGAGGAACGCACCCGGTCCATTACACCACCGGTTCGATATTTTGAATTGATACACATTCTAAATGTTTATAGCAGATCTTCAAGAGTTTTATTGATGAATTGAAGTTGAGATTGAGTCTAAAATGTAGACATGATGGTGTTCGAGTCATTAGAATTTTTGGACTCGAAGCGTTGCGTCGTCAGTTTGAATTCCGATTGTCTTATCACTATATAAGCATGAAAGAAACATCGATTCAGATTGGAAATTGATGTTTAGTTATGTTATATATTATTTCAGATTTTAATTGAAGATTATCAAAGTTGAATTGACGAGTTCGAGTTCGAATGACTTGAAGTGTTTGAAGTTGAATCAAGAACACCTTCAATTAGCAAAGATTTATAAGCACATCATTTGATGACAGATTTGGCAAGTTTCTATTGATCAGCATTTTCAAGACTTTGCAACGATTCAAAATGTTTGAATCCAGATTAAAGGTATGATTCGATATTATCCTCGCCAGGTAGAACAACTCGAGAATGTGGTGGTTTTCGAGTTTTCCTAAAATCACATACTTAATTGTTTATATGCTTTCATATGAATTGTTGTTTGTTATTTCTTAGCTTGTTTAAATGATTTGAGTGTTCAAGATGTTTTACAGTATTAATGCATACAGATTATGTTGCATTCATCTTGAACTCTACCTTGAAAAGCACAGAGGGCTGATTGGCCTAGAGTGCATATGACGTTTGGAGGGCTGTAGTTGAGTGGCACGGAATGTAGATTTACTTCCAGAGCTAGAAGACTCACTATAGTTGCACCAAAGTCAGGGAAATTGAGATATTTAATGCCACCTAGATTGGGTAAGTTGGTGGTCAGTTAAAGATTTTATTTCCCCGGGATCCCAAGAACTAAGATTTATTGGTATCAGATTTGATAGCCTATTCCTTGAAACATGCATTGCATTTATGCATTAACCTAGAGATTTCTATGGTTTAGAATATGCAATTATAAATTCTAGAATGTTGTGATATGCCATTCTAGATATGAATGTATTGATATGCTTGATATGATATTGCTTTAGATGAATAGCTATGCTTTAAGGATTTAACAATGGAGTATATTTCTATGATTACATGTTGTTACATGTTTTGATGATTTAGAATTCTTGTAGCATATAAATTCAAGATGCTTATATGGTGTATATGCATGTCTTTCATACTGAGATTTATTCTCACCGGAGTTATCCGGTTGTTGCTTTGTTTGTATGTGTGCATTGCATCAGGTTTGGGGCATGAGCGAGTCAGAAGTGGCTTGGATAGCTCGAGATTGAGAAAGATTAGCATGTTGTGACTTTGGATTAAGAATAGATTGCTGTCAAATGCATGTTAGAAGGTGTTGGTTTAGTTTGAGCTTTGAAAACTTAGAAGAGTTTATTGTATTGTACCTTAGAAACATGTATGCGATTATTGTTATTGTAAATTTCTGCACCGAGCCTTCTTGGTAAAATGAGTATAACCTTTTATTGAAAATTCCGATTAGGGTGCGGTCAGTGGCATTGGAAAGCTAAGAAAAATATCTACAACTTATATGTTTATCATTTTTCCAGATTATGTCCGAAACCCATGCGCGGGCGCACCTGATGAGGGGCGCGGGCGCGCATGGGGTCCTAAAAAAAAATTGGTTCTTTCTGCGACGTGATTTTGCGTCACCAAACGTATGTTTTTGCGTCGCCAAATGTTTTGGATTATTTTCGTTATTGATGCTTATTCATTAATTGCTCCTTAAGATGAGATTAGCGCCCTAGGTCCCCACAGTCAATAGGCTGGATAATATGAGATTCATCGGCTATGTACTGTCGTAGTAACGACACATGAAAAACATCATGTATACTGGAAAGATATGGCGGTAGCGCCAAACGATATGCAACATCTCCGATCTTTTCCAGTATTTGGAAAGGCCCAATAAAACGAGGTGATAACTTGCCTTTCAGACCGAACCTCATCACCTTCCTGAAAGGTGACCCTCGCAGAAAAACATATTCACCAGGCTCAAATTGAAGTGGCCTGCGATGAATATTCGCATAACTAGATTGTCTATCTTGAGCAGCTTTAATCCTCTGCTTGATCAAATCTAACTTGTCTACAATCTGTTGCACCAACTCAAGACCCTCAACTTGTCGTTTCCCTGTCTCATCCCATAATAATGGAGTACGACATCGTCGACCATACAATGCCTCAAAAGGTGCCATATCAATACTACGGTGATAACTGTTATTGTAGGCAAATTCGATCAAAGGTAACTGATCCTGCCAAGACAAACCAAAATCCATGACAAAAGAACGTAACATATCCTCCAGCATACGAATAGTGCGCTCTGACTGCCCATCAGTCTTCGGATGATATGCAGTGCTCAAACTCAGAGTGGTACCCAATGCCTGTTGAAAAATACCCCAGAAACGTGAGGTAAAACGCGGATCACTGTCACTAACTATGCTCACTAGAATCCCATGTAATCGCATTATCTCCTGGATGTATAAGTGTGTCATGCGATCATAAGAATACTCCCGGTTATAAGGAATAAAGTGTGCTAATTTCGTCAAACGGTCAACAACGACCCAGATAGCATCACACTGACGTGAAGTTATATGCAAGTGGGTGACAATATACATAGTCACGTGCTCCCACTTCCATTCGGGAATCTCAAGATTCTGCAATAATCCACCTGGTCATCGGTGTTCAGCTTTGACTTGTTGACAAACAAGACATCTCGAAACAAATTGATACACACTTTGTTTCATCCCCTTCCACCAGAATCTGGTTCGCAAATCCTTATACATTTTCATACTTCCAGGATGAACTGATAATCGACTCCTGTGGGCTTGAGAAAGAATATCATTCCTGAGTTCCGCATCACCAGGTACAACCACTCGATTTGATAAGCATAATAAACCATCTTTCTGATAATGAAATCCAGATGTATTAACCCCATTGGCTAGACGTGCCAAACGCTGAGTCTTAACATCAGATATCTGAGCTTCTCTAATCCGAGAGTACAATGCTGGCTCAAATAAAATAGTGTACAAACAAATTCCATTTCTCTCTTTCTTGTGCTTGAGTGTAAAACTCAGTGAGCAGCACTCCTGAATCATATGAGATACATCACTAGTCTGAAGTGCAGAAAGTCTCACCTGCCGAATCAAGACATCAGCAGTAAGATTGGCAGAACCTGGATGATACTTAATCTCGCAGTCATAATCTTTCAGTAAATCCATCCAGAGTCTCTGTCGCATATTCAACTCTTCCTGAGTGAATAAATACTTCAAACTCTTGTGATCCGTAAATATCTCAAACTTCTCGCCATATAAATAATGCCTTCAGATCTTGAGTGCAAATACAATGGCGGCTAACTCGAGATCATGCACTGGATAATTCACCTCATGCATCTTCAACTGCCTAGAATCATAGGCGATAACATGTCCGCGCTGTGTCAAAACACATCCTAACCCCTGACCAGAGGCATCAGTGTAAACAATATAACCTCCTGATCCAGAAGGTAGAGCTAGCACAGGTGCATTATCAAGACGTCTATGCAGCTCATGAAATGATTCCTCACAATCCGAGGACCATATGAAGGGAACATCTTTCTGTGTATTCTGAGTCAAAGGCCTGGCCAACTATGCAAAATTCTTGATGAACCGATGGTAATAACCCGCTAGACCCAAGAAAATTCGAATCTAAACAACCGTCGTCGGACGAGACCAGTTCAGCACTACCTCAATCTTGCTTGGATCAATAGATATTCCTTCACTATAAATCACATGACCGAGAAACACTACCCGATCAAGCCAAAATTCACACTTGCTCAATTTCTCATACAGCTGTTTATCTCGTAACGTCTGCAATACAATTCTCAAATTCTGTGCATGCTCATCCTTGTCATAAGAATAGACAAGAATATCATCAATGAAGACGATGAAAAATCTATCCAAATATTCTCGAAATACCCAATTCATCAGATTCATAAAGACTGCCGGTGCATTCGTCAAACCGAATGGCTTTACCAGAAATTCATAATGCCCATATCTGGTCCTAAAAGCATTCGTAGAAATATTTGAGTCTCGTACCCGCATCTGGTGGTATCCCAATCTCAGATCTATCTTAGAATAGACAGAAGTACCTTGTAATTGATCAAACAGATCATCAATTTGTGGCAAAAGATACTTATTCTTGATGATGACACGATTCAACTGTCTTTAATCAATACATAATCACATCGATCTATCCTTCTTCTTGACAAACAAAACAGGTGCTCCCCACGGAGAAACACTCGGAAGAATATCCCTTATCAAGCAGATCCTACAACTGCTGTTTCAATTCCGTCATCTCTGATGGTGCCAAACGATAAGGTGCTCGGGATATAGGAATTGTTCCTGATACTAGATCAATACCAAATTCAATCTCTCGAACCGGAGGAAAACCAGGAATCTCATCAGGGAATACATCAGGAAACTCGCTAACCACCGGTAACTGATCAATACCCGGGCTACTCGTGGACATATCAACTGCATAAATGAGGTAGCCCTCCCCACCTGACTCTAAGACATGACATGCCTTCAGAGCCTATACAAGTGGCATCGGAGGTCGTGCTCCCTCACCATAGAAGTACCAGCTATCACCCTCATCCGGATGAAACTGTACCAGATGCTGATAACAATCCACATTAGAGTGATACAAAGTCAGCATATCTATTCCCAAAATACAGTCAAAATCTGCCATCGCTAAGATCATCAGATTAGCAGACAACACATGACCCTCAAACTCTAGAAGGCAACCCATCATTAGACGCTTAGTTACTACCTCTTGCTCCAGCGGAGTAGATACAACTAAATCCAGTTCTAATGATACATAAGGTAATCTACGTCTCTTAACAAAGAGACTAGAAATAAAGGAATGCGATTCTCCAGTATCAATTAAAACAAGTGCAGGAATACCACATAGTAAAAATATACCTGCCAACATGCGATCGCTTCCCTCAGTAGCCTGCTCCAGAGACAGAGAAAATACCTGCCCCTGCGTGTATGGACAGAAACTGGAAGAACTAGGTGGTACTGGCTGCTGACGTGGATGAGTAGAAGCCTGAGATCCCATCTGTGATCCCGATCCACTTGCAACTCCTATACGTTGAGGACAATCTCTCCGCAGATGTCCTTGCTCACCACAGATTAAAAAAAGCACCAGAAGCCTTCCGACAAGAAGCTGCAGAATGCTTTCCACCACAGTGACTGCAAAATTCATCTTTCTTCTTCTTCTTTCAAAACCAGAACATACCTCGTGAACCACGAGATCTAGATGAAGTAGTAGTAGAAGAAGACATGGGTCCAGATTGCACAATAGATTGAGCCCTAGGACCAAGAGATCCACTTGGCTGTCCTGGCATCATCAATAGTGCCCGCCTATTACTGTTCTCCACTTGACGGCATCGATTAACCAGAGTCTCGTAAGATGTCGGATCATCACAAAAAACAACCTGTGAATAGATATCATGATTCAAGTCTTGCAGAAAGATATCATACTTGGACGCATCACTCTCATTGATATGGGGACTGTAAGGTAGCAAATCAATGAATCGCTGCTGATACTCATCAATAGTCATAGATCCCTGTCTTAGCATAAGCAACTCCATCGATCGTGCCTGACGGACAGCTGGAGGAAAATATAATTTCTGAAACTGCTGACGGAAATCTTCCCAAGTCACCCATCCTCTCTCAGTACGCACCTAAGCTGCCTTTACATCCCACCATAAGCGTGCACGTCCATCTAGAACAAACTCTAGAACCTCCATCTTCTGCTCCTCGGTACACTCAAAAGCACGAAAAGCACTTTCGATCTTGGCCATCCAGTTTCTCGCTTCCTCGGGATTCTCGCCTCCCAACAAAGGTTTCGGTCCTACCTGCATAAACTTATTGATAGTGTAGCGACGTCTACCCTCTGAGGACAATGTCGATCCTCATGATGATGGCAATGGTGGCGATGCAGGTGACCACCTCCCTGACCAACACTACCATGACTCTCGTTACCTCCATCAACCATTATCTGAAAAGATTTGCACATTTTAAAATCCCAAATGCTCAATAACTACTCAAGACTAGGCTAAATCCCAAGTACTAATCCCAAAATCTATGCATGCTCTGATACCAAAAATGTAGTGACCCTACATTGAATCACCTACTAACTGACAACTATGACATGCATTAAACTTAATTAAAGCATAAATTCTAAACAGAGAAAAACGTGCGGAAACATAACCCATAATTTACATATCAGCTTAGTAAAACATATTCAAGCTTATTATAGTAGTGATACAATCATATCAAAAAGCTTAAAATACAACTGTCTAAAACATTATACAGCTAAACAAATCCTGCTGCATAAAATCTCCTGAAAAGCTCCGGCTCCTTAGTCCTACCTCGAACTACCGGCTCCGTCCATCTTGCGACCTGCCCCGTGGAATGGGGTGTCCAAGATAACAATTAGGACGTGAGCGCTAACGCCCAGTACATAAACATGAGTAAACATATGTATACGATGTACAGGCGCCAAATGAGTGTTGTAACCTTGCGGACAACCTCTGAGTACAACCACACTCGTCTAGTACACCAGAGTAGTCAGACATACATGTCCCCATCGTCGCGGTACTCTCAGTGACATACTAACAAGTATAGAGCCGAGCGGCTCTATAATCAGGTATAACAAGGTATAGGCTCAACGTGTATATGCACATGACATATGAATATGGAAAGTGATAAATCATATATCATGCCATATAATAATGTCAAATAAATGCAACACATAAACATGTATACTCGCTGGCAATCTCAGTCAATGTGTACGTACCTCTAGGCTAGTTCAAGTCTAGTATGATCCTAGGTTCCAAGCCTATATTCAAAAGTTCACCGTATCACTACACAAGTTCTATAAGCCTTAACTAAGCTAATAAATACTCCCAAAACTTAAATAGATTCCCGGACCATACATTCGTTTGTAGTAAGTCCTTTGGAGTCGCAAGTCCCGAATGACTATAACAACACCTTTGTTATTCCAGAACCTCTCTATTATCCGATAGGACCCTCAAGTGTATATCTCACACTATATAACTGAAGAAGGAAACTCGAAAATTCGTAATCAGAAATGAATCTGAAGACCCCCTATTTATAGGCAAAATTCCCAGCTACGTTCGGATCCTCCGAACTCGAGTTCGGATCGTCCGATCCAGCTCCTATCTTGCATGCAAAACAAGTCAAGTTTGGACCGTCCGATCGCCACTTTGGATCGTCCGAAGTGTCCTATGCTTGACACTTGTCAGAATCCATAGTTGAGTAATCCTGCCTGCTTAGCATAAGGGAGTTCGGATCATCCGATCACAACTTTGGATCGTCCGAATGTGCCTTCCCTCCGAAGTTAACAAGGCACAATCGGAGCTCCCGACTGCTGTGTTCGGATCGTCCGAAGTCCTCATTGGACCGTCCGAACTGGCCCAAACATTGGAAGCCCAATTCTTAATTCTAAAGTCCGATTAAGCCCTGGAATAGATTAATTATCAATCCTCAATCATGTTTAACATATTATTATCTTAAAATGAACTCTCGGTTACTACACTCCTTTTGTTTGGTTAGAGATGAATCTTGGTCTTGACTTAGTTTGACCATTTGTCGAAGACACGGTTGGGCTGATAACGAAGTTAGGATTTTCTTACTCATGTTCTTTCGACTTAACGCGTCAGCCACTTTGTTAGCTTTGCCTGGATGATAAATTATGGTTAAGACGTAATCCTTTAGGAGTTCAATCCATCGCCTTTGACTCATATTCAACTCTTTCTGAGTAAATAAGTACTTGAGGCTTTGGTGGTTGGTGAAAATCTCACACTTGGCACCGTAGAGGTAGTACCTCCAGATTTTAATGCAAAAACTACTGCCGCCAACTCAAGATCATGGTTTGGGTAGTTCTTCTCATACGGTTTCAATTTTTTGGACGAATATTCAATCACCCTTACTTCTTGCATGAGCATGCATCCTAAACCTTCTTTTGATGTATCACTATATATAGCAAAATCTTTACCTTCTTTTGGTAGCACTAGCACGGGTGTAGATGCTAACTTCTCCTTTAGATTTTCGAAACTTCTTTCGCATTCCTCATCCCAACTGAACTTGGAGTTGTTTTGGGTGATTTTTGTTAGCGGTATTGCTATTGAAGAGAAGCCTTCGACAAATTTCCGATAATATCTAGCTAAACCTAAGAACCTTTGGATTTCGATCACTGATTTTGGTCTAGGACAATTTGTTGTTGCTTTCACTTTCTTAAGATCTATGGAGATTCTGCTTTCCGAGACTATATGGCCCAAGAATGCCAGACTATTCAACCAAAATTCAAACTTCTTGAATTTGGCATATAACTTCTTTTCCCTTAAGGTTTGGAGTGTAACACGAAGGTGTTCTTTGTGGTCTTATTCACTTGGTGAATAAACGAGGATATCGTCGATAAAAACCACCACGAACCTGTCAAGAAATGGTTTGAACAGCCGAATTCAGTCGGCGTTAGCAGTCTATCAGCCTACCAACTTTGCGGATCTTATGGGAGCAGCTATTCGCGCTGAAACAAACATCCAGTGTCGAGAAGAGGGTTACAAGAACAAGCGACCTCCGACTAGCCAATCTTCTCAGAATGTGCAAAAATCCAAATGCCCAAATCAATCCGAAGGATCATTTAAGGGAACACTTGTCGCCCCGAATCGACCAGGGGTCAAAACTTGTCCTACCTGCAACTTCCGACGGGGAATGTCATCGGAAAACTGGCGGTTGTTTCAACTGTGTGAAATTGGGACACTGAATTTCTGATTGTCCTGAACCCTTGAAGCCAAATACAGGGTCAATTCATAGCACCACTCATAGTAGCAACCCCTACTAGTAAGACAATCGAGACTCATAAGGTGCACATAAAATGTAGGGTTTGTATTAGTGAACAGACATTAGAAGATGACCTGGTGGAACTCAACATGGTAGAATTCGAAGCCATCCTGGGGATGGATTGGTTATCCAAAAACCATGTGGTCGTTGACTGCCGCGATAAGAATGTTAAGCTTCAAACTGCAAATCAAGAAGAAATTACATTCCATGGCAAGACCAAAACTCAAAAATCCCTTTTGTCAGCCTCCCAAACGTGGAAAGCAATGAAAGTGGTGAGGAGATTTATCTCGCCTTGATAAGCAAGGTAAAAGAAGAAGTAGAGCTCAAAATAGAAGACATTCCCATCGTACGAGAATTTCCAAATGTATTTCCGGAAGAACTACCCGGAATGGTTCCAGAATGAGAAATTGAATTCGAAATTCAGTTAGAACCTATTGTTGCCCCGATTTCAAAAGCCCACTTACAATACTTAGGGTGTGATCTGGGATCCAGAAAATTAGGCAGCTTTTCTCAAAATTCAGGAACTAATTTTTGAACACCACATCCCCTAGTTCTCAAAAATAGGTTGCTTCCTTGACTGAATTCTCGCAGCATTTCCTTCCTTCTTTCTACACTAATTCTCGAAAATATGGAGAGAAAAGTAGAGAATTTTTGTGTGATTTTTCCTACGCTTTGAGCCTCTATTTATAGGCACCCAATAGGAGTTAAGATAGACTAAGATCTTTATTTTTAATGTTTGAATACAGCTCTATCCCTTAGGATTTGACTCCATCTAGAATTTGATCACCTATCTTATTTTGTATACTAATTATCTTGGAGCATATAATATATTAATTATCCCAAAAATAAAATAATAAAATAAGAAATAATCCTCACCTTATCTAAAGTTTTTGGTTTTCACATAACCGCTCGGAGCCAGTTAAACCCGGTCAAGAACCGGTTCGACCATTTCACGTGTGCGTTTTTACAAATTTTGATTATTCTTGTATCTCCCAAAAAAATATTTCCTATATTTAAAATTTATAAATTTTATTTTTTATTATATATATTTATATAAGATTATTTGGTTTTGAAATTTGTTTACAATATTATTTTGATAACATTTGAGCTTATCTTGACTTTTTTGTTTAAGTATATATATTGATTGACAATTAAGTTTCGATGAATTTACAAAATATTGAATCAAGTCGGTAATGAACCCTATCAAATAATCAAGTGTAAAATTTGGCTAAGTATAAAATCGGCAATTTCTCTCAAACAATAAACTTGGAAGTGATTTTCAAAGTCTACCGATTTATTAGAGTATGTCGATCCCTGGTCAACAACTAACTTATCCAATCCGATATTATTCCTCAAATATGAAAACATTCATAACAACAATCACAATATTTGATAGAATGTTTTGTTCTAAAAGACAATAGTCTTAACCATTATAGAACCAGTATCCCGCACACTCACCGGGTGTACTATTTTGGGAAATATGTCAGGGACACATGGCATGAGATGTCATTTATGAAAGCCGACAGAGTACAATCCAAAAAGTCGTTCAAATGTGAACATTTGACACTCTTCTATAAATAGAATCAACATTTGAACTGATTTGGGCTGGAAAAGTTCACTGTAAGCTTTCATTAATATACTCTACAAATTTTCAGCAATCCTCACGAAAGTGTATCCATTTTGAATTCTAAAAATCACACTGCATATTTGATATAACTGATCATTTGTGTGTGCTAGAATTTATTCTAAACTTCTTGTGATTGTGAAAATGAGTCTTTTTTCACAAATTGGTTGGTGTGATTTTGTTTGGAAAAAGAGTCTAAGTCCAACCCGAATTGAGTAATTGCAAATTGCTTATAATCATCAAAGTCTTCTAGTGAAAATTTTTCTTAAAACAAAAAAGGGGGAGACGTAGAAGGATTAAATCACCTTCAAACTTCCACAAACAATTTAGTGTCATGTTTTTACTAATTTCTAGAATCTGTCAATTCTTATGTTAGTATCAATTTGGTTCAACTTTGATCACAAGTCTTTTTTCTGTGCATGTACTTTACCTTATTGACTCGTATCTCAGCCGAGTTGAGATAAAGTGATTTTTTTTTAACAAACCAAAATTTTATTAGGTGTTCTTTCACCCCCCTCTTAAATACATAACTGATCCTAACAAGTGGTATCAAGGGTTTATCTCGACCTGTGAATCTTGATACTAAAATGACCTTATTAAGAAAAATTCTTATTTTTTTCTAAAGAAGAGTTTGATGAGTGGAAAGTGAGAATTAAATCATATATTGCTACACAAAATGATGATATGTGGTACGTCATTATTGATGGATCAATCAAGATCATGAAAGCTAATAGTTGTATCCATCACTAAAGGTGCATCGCGAATGATAGAAAAATACATGAGTGAACTGCCGATGATAAAAAGAAAGCAAACTTGAACAATGTTGCTAAGGATATACTGTATAAAAATTTGGACAATAACACATTCAGCAAGATTAAGACATGTTTTTCTGTCAAAGAAATTTGGGAAAAGTTCAATCAGTAGTGTGAATGAAATAATCAAACGAAGGAAAATAATTTGATTGTGGCAATGCATAATTTGAAAGCATGAAGATGAATCTTGGTGAATCAATGGGTGACTTTGAATAAAAATTTGGTAGTGTGGTGATTGAGCTAAGTAGTCTCGGCAAGTATTATTCCAGCAGAGAAGTAGCACTCAAAGTGATGAGAGCTCTATCGAGAGAGTAGGATGTCAAAACAATTTCTTTGAGAGAATCTAAAGCTTTTAATTAGTTGAATACATGACTTGTTTACGTATTTGAAGGCCTATGAATTTGAGCTGGAAACAAGAACAGGTGAAAATTCAATGATTAAGACCTTAGCTACAACCACTACCAAACCATCATCTTCAGAGAAGTTTGACGAACAGTTGAGCAATGATGCAATGTCTTTATTCATGCAGAAATTTGAAAAGTTTTTAGAAAGAACCAAGGAAAATTCCACAATACTGGGCGAATGCTAAACTACAAAAAGAACTCTGAAGAAAATGACAATGTCTGTTTCAACGATGGAAAAAAAAGGCACTTCAATGCCTATCTCACAAGCCATTTCTTTAGCTTCAACCATGGCTTTATAATAACCATCTTCTCTAAATTCTTCTAGAAATAAAATAATTTCTTCTAAAATTTTGACAGCATGCAATAACTTGTACCAAATTACCACACACTACAAGGAAAACTCCTAAAAACAACATTTTTTTGACAACATTTTTTAATTGTTGTCTTTGAGCATGACTTTTAACAATAGGGTCTTCTACAACAATTTTATACCCTCTACGACAACAGGTAAAAAATGTTGTCTTTTTTCAAATAAAAAACAAAAAAATTAAAAATTAATATAAAAATTCTAACCTCCAGGCAGCATACTACAGTCAAGAATAGGGGCTGGAACCTATCTGTAACTACCCTAAAAACATAAAGAATCAAAGCTAGACCAGGATGGAAACCGAACAGCACTTGTTCCACGGTGGTTGAGTGGCGGCAGCTCGCCGGAGAACTAAAATTGCAACTGAAATGAGCATAAAGTTATGGGCTTGGCTCAAATACTAACTTAAGGTTTGAGCCCAAGCTAGAACACTAAGAATCGAACATAAATCGTTGTTGAACTTACCGGAGAAGACGCACGGAGCAACAGATCAAGAACAGTTCTCGGTTTGGGCATAAAAAACATAAAAAAATGGTGACTCATTGTTCAAATCGAAGCTACTGATCTAAGGAACAAAACCCCTCAAACTGTTGGAAATTCTGGTGGCGGACGGAGAAGATATGAACATTCAAAGTTGGAGGGTTTGAGAGAGGCGAGAATGAAAGTTGGGGAAAGTGTTTATCTTCTTTTCCTTTTATTTCACACGCGTGTATATAATAATAATTTAAAAAAAACAATAAAGAATTAAAAGACAACAATTTAAAAAAAATGTGGTCAAAACTGTTGTCCTATCTATCCAAAACCCGCTCATAGACAACACTTTTAAAAATTGTTGTCTTTTACATTTTAAACAACACTATTACATAATAGTTGATTGGATAAATGATATTGTAAGGATTTATAGATTTATTTGTGGACATGTAAATATGTAGTTGCTTAATCTTTGATGTTCGAAATGTCGAATCTTTTCTCCGTTTCCCGTTCCTTTATCGGTCTAGTTATTTAGTGTTGTTGTTTGCATTTTTAAATTGCTGTCTGTGACAGGCGGGTTTGAATATAAATAGAGGGGTGATGATTATTTCATTGAGACCGAGGGGCAAGACTATCGAGTGGACTGCGCAGGCACGTCACATCCCTCTGACCATGCTAGTCTTCTGCAAGAGATTATTTTAGCACCTTAAAGTCTTTCATTTTGTTGATTGGATAAATGATATTGTAAGGATTTATAGATTTATTTGTGGACATGTAAATATGTAGTTTCTTAATCTTTGGTGTTCGAAATGTCGAATCTTTTCTCCGTTTCCCGTTCCTTTATCGGTCTAGTTATTTAGTGTTGTTGTTTGCATTTTTAAATTGTTGTCTGTGACAGGCCGATTTGAATATAAATAGAGGGGTCATGCCGAATTTTTTTTTTTTGAAAAACCGTATTTTATTTAGTTTAATTTAAAGTAGAGTTAGGGTCGTTTCACTATCTTTGTTGATCTGAAGAGGAGACTGACCAGTGCTCCGATTCTTTATATTCCAAAAGGTACTGGAGGTTTCACTGTGTATTGTGATGCTTTTAACCGAAGCTTGGGATGTGTTCTTATGCAGCATAAGCATTTGATAGCGTATTCATCGAGGCAGCTGAATCCGCATGAGACTCGTTATCCAGTTCATGATCTTGAACTCGTTGCTATTGTATTTTCCTTGAAGATCTGGCGTCACTATTTATACGGTGAGTCTTTCTAGATCTTTTTTGATCATAAGAGTCTTAAGTACTTGTTTTCACAGGCAGAGCTGAATATGAGATAGAGAAGATGGTTAGATCTATTGAAGGATTTCGACTGTGAAATCAAGTATTATCCGGGAAGATCGAATGCAGTTGCAGATGCCTTGAGCCGAAAGCTTTGTTCTTTATCTCTTTCTACTATCGGTGTCAGTGATTGTTGCACTTCTGGTTTGGGGTTTGAAACAGATAGGAAGACTATCAGAATGTTTGCTATTCAAGCCGAGCCGGAGTTGTTTATTGCGATCAAAGAAGCACAGAAGTCTGATCCGAGCATTCAGGTTTCAGTAGAGAAATTCAGATCTGGGCATCAGTCTGAATTCCAGGTTAGAGATGATGTTTTGTTTGTGAATAACCGTATTGTTGTGCCTGATATTTCGGAGTTGAGACAGTGTATTCTCCGAGAGGCTCATTGCAGTCGGTTCAGTGTTCATCCTGGAGGTCGGAAGATGTATAACGATCTGAAAAATCAGTTTTGGTGGAAGAGAATGAAGAGCGATGTTGCAAGGTTTTTATCTCGATGTTTGAACAGTCAACAAGTGAAAGCAGAGAGGAAGCGACCGGGTGGTCTGTTGCACAGTCTATCTATTCCTGAATGGAAATGGGATCACATTTTTATGGATTTCGTCACGAAGCTACCGCGATCTGTTCGAGGATGCGATGCTATTTGGGTAGTGATCGACCGATTGATGAAATCTGCGTGTTTTATTCCGTACAGGATGGCGTATCGTCACGATCAGATGGCTGAGTTATATGTTAGAAATGTTGTGATACTGCATGGTGTGCCGAAGTCGATCGTTTCAGACCGAGACCCTAGATTCACTTCGCACTTTTGGCACAGTCTTCAGGAGGCACTTGGTACTCGATTGCATCTGAGTACAGCTTATCATCCTCAAACCGATGGACAGTCAGAGCGGACTATCCATACGTTAGAGGATATGCTTCGAGCAGTAGTACTAGACTTTGACACTAGTTGGCAAGATTCTTTGCCTCTTGAGTTTTCTTACAACAACAACTTTCAAGCGATTTGGGACGTTGTACGGTAAGAAGTGCCGATCTCCGTTGTTTTGGGACGATTTGTTCGAGTCACCTGATTTGGGACCGGATATGCTTCGAGATATGGCAGAGCAAGTAAAGATCATTCAGACAAGAATGAAGTCAGCTCAGGATAGACAAGCGAAGTATTCAAATGTCAGACGTAGACCTCTAAGTTTCGAGCAGGGAGACCGAGTATTCCTTAAGATTTCTCCTTTCAGAGGCACTGTCAGATTTGGTAAGAGAGGGAAGTTATCTCCGAGATTCATCGAGCCGTACGAGATTCTAGAGAAGTTAGGCGATCTTGCCTATAGACTTGCTCTTCCTCCGTCTTTATCTGGTATTCACGACGTTTTTCACGTCTGTATGTTGC
Organism: Henckelia pumila; assembly: GCF_033568475.1. Taxonomy (NCBI): domain Eukaryota; kingdom Viridiplantae; phylum Streptophyta; class Magnoliopsida; order Lamiales; family Gesneriaceae; genus Henckelia; species Henckelia pumila. The sequence continues at coordinate 162,640,087 of NC_133122.1, forward strand.
GGAAGTATCATCCAGATCCTTCTCATATTCTTCAGCCTGACGAGGCCGAGCTTGACGAAACTCTAAGCTAATTTGAGCGACCGATTCAGATCCTTGATCGAAAGGAGAAACAGCTCAGAACCAAGTTGATTCCGTTGGTGAAAGTGCAGTGGAGCCATCACGGAGTTGAGGAAGCAACTTGGGAGACAGAATCTAACATGAGACAACGTTTTCCTGAGTTATTCGAATGACGTGAGTTCTTCTTACTGTCTTTAGTTTTTTATTCTATCTTTTGAGTTGTGATTCTTATTGATTTCGAGGACGAAATCTCTTCTTAGAGGGGGAGAGTTGTAGCGCCCCGATTTTATCTTAATTGAGATTATTTGAGTTAATCGGAGATTACAGAGTTCAAGAGCCGACTTGTTTTTGATCAGGGTATATTTTGCAAAATTTGGAAATTTTAGGGACTAAAGTGCAAAATTGGAGTTTAATATATTATCTTGACTTGGTTGTCATTCTTGACTCACTCCATCTGCTCCAAGCCGTCTCCTCCACCATTGTTATGCCCCAACACCCTTTTCAAGCTTTGGGATTTCAGTCCGAGCTCGATCCATCCGTTGGAATTTATTTCTGAAGGCAGATTAGCGATCACTACAGCGAGAGCTTCATTATATCGTAAGTTTTTCTTCGATCAGATACATTCTATTTTTCGGATGTTGTTAGAATCGATTGAGTTTCGAGTATGTTGTTCTTGGCAGATTTCTGATCGTTTATTCTCAGTCGGTTTTGAAATAGAGCGACGTTCGGATTTGTTATGATTTTTGAAAGCCTATTTTCGAAAATGAGGTTTTGAGATGTGTTAAAATTGCTTTGTTATTTTTGTCTTAGCATTGATATGAGTTGATATCGTTATTGTACTGCTGTCTGCGTTTCCGATTTGATCAGTTTATAGTCGTTATGCCGTCGGTTTGAGTTTTGAGATTTTGAACCGTGTTTGAGTTGTAGAACTTTGGTTATTGAGTTTTGATCGTCATTGTTGATCTTATTTGCCTCCATACAGATTTGTTTGGAGTTTTTCAAGCCCTGTGTTAGCAGCATTGGATCGTCAAAGAGTTGGACGAAGAACGGTAAAGAGATTACCTTGAGCAGTTGTTGTTGTTAGGTTGTATAGTTTCTGATGTAACCTTTTGTTGTAGCTTATCCAGAGTTGGAACTACTTGCATTGAAAGGTAAAAGCAGTCGTTGTATAGCGGGATATCATACTCGAGACAGATTGGTCCTTGAGTTTTCCCTTAAATCACATACTTGCATCAATACTTGTTCTAGCATGTTGAACTTGTATTTTGTGTTGTTTTAGCTTTTGTTATATGACTTAATGTTTATGTTTTCTTATGCATTCATCTTGAACCAATCATTTGATTTCAGCGGGCAGAACGACCCTTTTTATGTTAGACGTTTTGGGGGCTTTAAACGAGTGGCCTAGGCATAGATGTTCGCCTAGTGTCAGCATACTACTTATAGTCGCACCAAAGTCTGGGGGATTGGGATACGTGGCACCACCTCGATTGGGAGAGTCGGTGAGTTGTTACGTGATCTCATCCTCGGGATCCCAAAAGTAGAGCAGCAATCCCTTGTTTATCAGAATTGATATCCCTATTTTAAAGACATGCATATCATTCGTTTTGATTTGATTTTGTTGTCTTGAAAGCATGTTGTTGATATATTACTTGTATTACGTGTTATGTTGCTTTTACTGGGAATATCATTCTCACCAGAGTTATCCGGCTGTTGCTTTGTTTTGTATGTGTACTTGGAAACATGAGGGGCAAGATCAAGTCAGCGAAGACCTGGTTAGCATCAAGAGAGAGAGAGTTAGTAGTGGGACTCGGTTTAGAGGTCGAATCAGCATGTTTATCTAGTTTAAGATTGAATCATGTTAGAACTCGAACTTGCTATATTTTGTATTCGGATTATAATAGCTAGAACCGATGCATGTTCTATCTTTTTGAGTGGTTGATCAACTATAGAACTTCATGTATCATTTGGAGAGATTGTGATTGTAATGCATGATTATGATTTGAAGGTTTTGGATTTGAGTTGTATCAAGTTTTGCTGTATTTTTGCTTCTGTACTGTCACCGATCGATCGGTGAGATTTGACCGATCGATCGAGTGACAAATTGCCATGTTTCTGTTCTTGTTGCAGGGTGCCCACTCGATCGGTGGTTTTTTACCGATCGAGCGGAGGTGGTTTTATTTGGGCAGAGAGTTTTCCATTCTTTGCTCGCTCGATCGGTTGAATCTTACCGATCGAGCGAGGCCCTATTTAAAAAAAAATTTCTTTTACTTTTAGTCTTGGATCTTGTATGCTTAATTTTTATTTAATCCGAGATTAGTTGTTTGGAACCGAGGTCTCACACATTATATGCTAGTATGTTCTAATGAAAGCTATGTTCTTTATGAAAAACATGAATTTTTATAAAATTTTAATGGACGTGTTATCCTTATTTTATTTAGAATGCATGATTTTCAAGCATGAAAAAATTCAAAGAGCATGACATATCAAGTTTCAAGTTATTTTCAAGGTTCATGATGATATGATGATTTTAAGATATTTTTAAGTATGTTTTATGAACGATAAAAATCTTTATGATGAGAATGATGAGGTTATAAGAAATTTTATGATGATGTTGTTTATGATAAGAAAGCATGACGAATTTTATGATTATGATGATGTTTCGGTGATGCACGATAAAATATTTTGATGATGTATGTGTTCTTGTGGTATCAGTATGGGACTGACACTCCGGGATGAGCTCCGGAGAGGCCTTGCCAAATAATGAAAATTTAAGGTGCGCATATTAGCCAAAACCAGTATAGACGATACAGAGATAGTGCGCATATTAGCCAATGCTAGTATGGATGGTACATCTATATGCTTGTTGTACAACGACCATGATCACTGAAATCTCATGGGCTCATAAGATGTGGTTACCACAATTGCATGTATTTAATAGCAAGAAATGACAGATTTTTATGTCCATGATTTTTTATGCATGATGTTTATGTTTAAGTCTTACACGTCCAAAGCATGATGATTTTTATTATGTATTTAATTTGTATATGAATAATGCTTGTTGAGTCTTTAGACTCACTATACTTGATTGGTACAGTTGTAATTGAGAAGTAAATGAATTAAAAGCTTTGGTAGAAAGGCTGAAGAGTTCAAGAGATGAAGGCATTACATGACCTGACTGTTCGAACCTCTGGCGTTTTAAAACGAGAATTTTTGCCCATTACTGTTATTTTGTTATTACATTTTTTGATGTACGACCGTTAAAAGTTAATGGTAAAGAAAAGTTTTGATTTATACATTTTCAATAAAAGTCTCATGACGATGAGTGTTTTTGAGTTTACAACCTTTTTATGTCTTTTATTTCGTTATGAGAATTTGATATTTGGTTTCACGAATATTTTAACAAGTAATTTTCGCGTTAAGTTAATTTTATTGAAACTCATGTTTCGTCTCCTTTCATGTGATTTTAATTTTCGGTTCAGGTTTGCTATGTATGTAGTAGTTTTGGCGTGCCCATATAAGAGTCGGTGTTGATTGTAGGGTTGCATTTTTATTTCAAATCTTTTATGCATGTTAGAGTAATGAAAATTTTTAACTGTTATTTACATAGATTTTAATTTCAATCACAATTTATTGAACTTGCAGATGCAATGCATGCTCCGCACTGTTGTATTTGAAAATTTTCCCCACATTTTTCCGCATCATAATTCTTGAAAATATCCAAAAAAAAAAATACGGAATGTTACACCAACCCAAAACACCTATTTTAGGTAGGGGCGTGCCAAACCGTTGGACTTATGTGTAATTTGGTAAGTTATGACATACCAACCCATCACAATCCACTGTTAAGCGAGGCAGGACGGGCCAACCCATTATTTGATGGGTTGGAAAATTATCAATCCAACCTATTTATTTTATATGGCAGAACGAGTAAACTCGACGTATCTAATTCATTTTAACCTCTTAAAGCCCCCTTGATCCATACGACTAACATGTTAATCCGTTTTTGTTCCAGCGGTTTGCTAAAATCGCACCAATCGGCCTTTTTTGAGGTAGATTGGGTCGACTCAACAAGGAGAATCCAATTGCCAAGACGAAAAGGTGGGTTGGATCTTGGATAGCTCTAATGGATTGAAAACTATAAATATCGAATACAGCCCATTCTAGATTAATAAGCCCAACACAACAACTTCCTTGACTATTCCCTAGGGCTGTTGTTTACTGCATTCCGCCGCTGTTCTGAATATCCCACCAGGTTTCTCTCGTCTCCTGTAGAACTGATCGATGGTAAGTTTTTTTGATCTGCAAGAAATGACTTTTGACTGCTTTTGTGCTCTAATTTAGCTTCTGTTAGTTCTTGATTTTGAAATATGTGTTGCCATTGTACTGCTCTTTAGTATGTTCAATCTATATCAAGAAAAAAAATATTATACTGGATAAGTGATAGTTGATTAGTTTTTGAGGTTTCACTCGACATCGTGGATTAATTATTTTTCTCAGGGATGATTTATTTCTATCCCGTGCTTTTTCTGGGCTATCACAAAATTTTACATTTTACCATGATATAGTGGATGAGATTTAATATTACCTTTTAAGTTTTTTTTATATATTATATCCTCTTATGGATTTTTGTTGTATATCGTATGCGTTACACAACATTATTTTTTGTTGAATTTGGTTTAATTTTTTTTTTCATTTCTGTGTACCTTTTGATTTCTATGTGGTTTCTCAGGTTTGAACTTTCAATGGTGTGAAGTACATTTTTTGGCCCATAGCTGGACTTTGAGTGTGTCCCTACAAATTTTATTTTCCCGGGGGTTATTTCAATTTATATGGAACCAATTTGTATGGTATACAAGTTTTAGGCAGCTGTTGGCGGCCATGATTTTTTTTTAATATATTCTCTATCCTTGAGGATGTTAATTTATTGTGAATGTGCTGATTCCACCTGATTTGACTACAGGCCTTTTTAATATATTCTGTGTCCTTAAGGATGTTAATTTATTGTGAATGTGCTGATCCCACCTGATTTGATCACAGGCCTTTGCTAAAGCCCAGAAGACAAGATCTTACTTCAAGGGATTTCAAGTTCAATTGAAGAGAAGGAGCCGTATGTCTTCGGTGATTGTTTTTGTTTTCTTATTTTGAGCAGATAAGTTGGCGAACTATGAACTGTACTATCTCTTTCCTCAATTCAGAGGGTAAGACAGACTATAGGGCAAGGATTCGCTTGATCAATCAGGATAAGAATAAGTACAACACACCAAAATACCGGTTTGTTGTGAGATTTGTATCCTACCATAATCGTCTTTACTTACTAATTTATATAGTTCTATTGTTTATTTCTTGTATGCCTCTGCTATCTGCATTCAAAAGTATCAATTATTACAGGTTCTAAATTTTGGATTATTCCGGAACTCAGTAATTATTTTGGAAAACATTGTTTATTTTGTTTGATCTGTGCGATGTTGAATCATGCACCAAACTGTTTGGTCACTTTAAGTCACTTGGAATGGATATCTTTATTAATTTATGATCTTTCTACCAACGCATTGACACAGACTGTTGCAGATAGAATCAGTTATAAGTTAATGGTATTGTAATTTCATCTTTGTAATGTTGTGGATAAGTTATAAGTATCACTACAGTACAATATGTACCTTAACTTCATTCTTAGACCAATAAGAATATCATTGCTCAAATTGTATCTGCTAGCATTGCTGGCGACCATGTCCTTGCTGCTGCTTATTCGCATGAGCTGTCTCACTATGGTCTTGAAGTTGGCCTCACTAATTATGCTGCCGGTATTGTTGTATATTTATTTCTCACTTTTCTTACTCAAAATAAGGAAAAACATTCTAATGCAAACTTTTCCGATCTAGCTTACTGCACTGGGCTTCTATTGGCTCGTCGAATTCTGAAAAAGCTTGAAATAGATGAGGAATATGAAGGCAATGTTGAGGTGATTAGCCTCTTCTCCCTCCGCATTTATCTTTTTTTTTTTTAAAATCCTTCTGTTGGCTTTTGTGTGCGCATGAATACAAGCAGATCTATATGTCACACGTATTGGCTGGTGTTGGCAAGTGTGTGTGTGTGGTTCTTTTATGTTGGATTGCTTTATCTCCAACATAAATAGTACATATTCTTTTTTAGGCTACTGGAGAGGATTACTCTGTTGAACCAACTGAAAGTAGGAGGCCATTTCGTGTGCTCCTGGACGTAGGGCTTATAAGAACTACAACTGGAAACCGAGTTTTTGGTGCCCTAAAGGTATCTTTTTGTTTCCCTATATTAGGAATTGACATTCTGAAATTTACCCCGGGTTTCTTTAATTTTGTGTAGGCAATGCTATTCTTTTTACATGCGTCATCTGACTGGAAATAATTTGTTGTACTGTATCATCTGTGTAATAGACTTTACACAGATTTTTCTGATGAGTAGTAGCAACTGTGTACTATATGTAATCCCAAATTACACGTTGTATCCGCATGAGAAGGTTTTCTGATCAATCATTACCAACCGGTTTGCATTTGGGATTTTTGAGTCCGTGGTTCATGCTATTTTTCAGTAATGTCTGGTCTTATTATTTGCAAATTATTGTGGTGTGTTGGAAGAAATCGTGCTTATGCTGAAGCTTTATGATGTCAATAGTTGCTCAACTCTCTCATATCATTACAGGGAGCTCTGGATGGTGGACTTGACATACCCCATGGCGATAAGAGGTTTGCTGGATTTAAGAAGGACAACAAGCAACTTGACCCTGAAGTGCATAGGAAATACATATATGGAGGTCATGTTTCTGCCTACATGAACGTAAGTTTTAGATATGCACTATTTCCTTGCTTGACGCAGCGTTCTAAATGGCGGCCAAGGCGGCTGTTGACCTCACTCGTCTTTGCCTTAGATGGTTCTATAGGTGGTAGAAGATGAGCATGGCGGGTGAGACGTCAAAGTCAACAAATTTTTTTTAAAAAATAAAACTAGTAATCAATAAGCTTGTACCCTTTCTCTTCCAAAACATAATAGTCCCACCAGACCAGTTGCCTACAACCCCCTGCCTTGAATTGCCCACCGCCTCCTCCTACTACATCGGAGGAGGAGAATGAAGTTGTTGATTTTGAGTTAGATGATGAAAGGATTATGAATGTAGTGGTGCATCTGTAGATGATTTAGAAGATTAGCTATGTTTCGTCTAGTTCTTGTTGCCACGTCGGATTGAAAATTTGAATTTTAAACTTAAGCTTTTGGTATAAGTAATGATATTATTTTTTAGTATTAACCTGGTGATGAATTTTTATGAATTTCTTGTTAGTTGCATTTGTATTTATTTGCACCTTGTATAAATTAAATTTTATTTTATTGTATTTGCATCGCAGGAACCTTATTTATGCATAAACATCATTTAGTTGCATACATTACTTAAAGAATGACGACTATTTGTAATTTCATTTGCATGATTATATATATTTACGTATTAAAAAAATTCATCCCTCTAGGCAGACCGAGGTGGTAGGCGGTCACTGACTGCCCGCTACCGCCTACCTTCATTTACAACACTGTTTTGACGTTTGTCTATCACACTTACTAACTTTGATAGGTGTTATAGCTTACACCAATAAGTAAGATTTTATCCTTTTTATATAACTACAGTTGATTTTTGACCCTTGAATTTATAGAGTTTGATGGAAGATGAGCCCGAGAAGTACCAATCTCACTTCAGTGAGTTCATTAAAAAGGGTGTTGAGCCAGATACAATTGAGGAGATGTACAAGAAGGTTCATGCAGCCATTCGTGCTGATTCCGCTCAAAAGAAATCTGAAAAGAAGCAACCAAAGGAGCACAAGAGGTATGACATTCGCTTGGTAAAATATGAGTATGCATGGGCCATGGATGGTGCTGAAGTAAAGAGTTCTGTTTGATGAGCTTTGCATTGAGCTAATACAAATCTAAAGCATGTGCAATAGGACGTCCTTTTCAAGAATTAATATTACGCTACTTCTAACATATTTTTCGTTGGTCACTTTTTGCAGATACAACCTTAAGAAATTAACTTACGAGGAGAGAAAAGCGAAGTTAGTAGAGAGGTTAAATGCCCTGAATTCTGCGAAAAGAAACAATGATGAAGACGAGGATGATGATGAGTGAACATCATACTCCTAAGTCTAAATCTCGATCAATTTTGTTTTTATTGGTATGCTTGACATCTTTGTTTTGCGTGGGAGGATAATGAGTCACAGCTTGATACCTGTAGGTTGTGAGATTCCTTGTTTTTTCCCTTGCTCTAGATATTAAATTATCTCATTCAGTGTCTAATTTAAAAAGGATGTCATATTCACATGGCTGCATTCACTATTGGAAGTAGCTTAAAATGTAGCAAGAGTTTAACTATTCCCATTGAACTTAGCCACTCATCTGTTGATGGTGATTGTCTCGATCAGTACCTATGAGTACCTGGTCATGTGTGAACAGAGTGCAGAGAAATTATCCAAATATGCTGCTTTTACAACGTTGCATTCCGACTTCCCTGTTTGATTTTTGCACCTTTTGTTTTCTTGATATGGTTTATGTACTCGAAAATAATGTATTAGGAGCGCACCAATTTTGGTATTCTCCCCCCCCATCCTCGAGGCGCTGTATCAATGGGGAAGACGTGTGTGGTCTGTTAGCTGCTTATACGAATGACCATGTTCATTTAACAATGGGTTCGTAGACCCAATAATCAACAGCTAATGATGCGATCTGTAGGCACCTTCTAGTATATATTGGATGTAAAAGTTTTGGTGGGGAAAAATGGTTGTTTTCAGGGATAGTGGACGGATTCATCGATTCAAAAAACAAGATTACTTGAAAAAAAATGTCGGAAATCAGGAGCAGGAAATATAGCTTTATCTTTTATAAAGTGAAAAACAGGGGCCTCGGTTTTTAAAACTGCAGACTCGAAAAGTGGTGTTGATAGAACATTGTTCACACGATGTGATAGATTCAAACGAGTGCATTATTTCTAGTGGAAGGAAAGGTGGGGGCCTTTTCATGAGATGGGAAGTTGCAAGACATTTGGATACAACAATAGCTGTGACTCATACTGGACGTTTGCATGTGGGTGTTAACGATCAGGCCTTGGGCGAGAACAAGTATCGCAAAAAGTCATTGCTTGAATGAGTGAGATTAGCTACGCATCGAGGATTCCTCACATGTCCACCAATGGTGGTGGCTCCCTCTGCTTATAATTTGAATGCTCCTTTAGGACACAGAATCTTGCAAAGGAACGGCGGTTCGGGTGAATCTGTGTTGATCGCTTACAAAATCATCGTGAATGTATAATCTATGGCGACGTCTATTGCTTTAAGTCGATGGCCTTGAGTAAATTCTTGGACCATATACTAAGTGGTTCAGCAAATCCAATATTAAATCTGTTCCATTGATGTATGTGATGTCGTGATATTTTTTGAGCCTAGATCTTCTGGTGTAAAAGAAGCTCTAATTCCACGTAAATGGCCTTTTTGACTGAAATTATGTTCGTTTTGGTCACTTTTCTTAATTCAAAAGACGGGGACTCCCATTTTGTTCACATTATTTTGATTTAATGTATGAATAAAGTGATTGCAAAAAGTTCACATCTAAAGACTAAAGTCTTGATTACAATTACAGTGTTCTCTTGTAAAGAGGAGTAATCTGAAAGAGTGGATGCCCTGTTAGCCAACTTGTGGCTAATGGCCTTTATGACTATATGTAAACAATCTTTGTTTAATATAATTTACACTTTTATATTGGCTTTTGCTTTATCTTTTATCATATTATTATGTTGTGACGTACTATACGATGTTTAGATAAAGACCTTGAATATACTAGAGTGCATGTAAGATGTGATAGTAGATTTGAATGACTATCATGAAACACATCTTATAAACACTGTATATTCTAAACAGTTCATAGTCAATTGAGCCGTCCACAAATAAGGATAAGGATCGCTCAAGATTGAGACTAGCATTTGCGATGCCGAGTACCACGTTTTATTGGTATGGAACATAGAGATGTTCGAAGCATGCAAATAGATATTCATTTGATGGATGATCGAACTACCCTATTCGGACTTTCCAAGTGGTTTTCACTAATTGAGTGGAAATGTTCGTGATTTTGGTTGTACATCATTAGTCCTTACTACTTGAAACATCATGGAGATTCTATATGTTAGTACTGTACTTTGACTCGTTTACCGACTCTATGAGGGTCATCAGGTGTCGAGATTGGGTACAGTTACAACACATAACTGTTGCTTCGTAGAAACTTCTGATAGACTTTCTAGTGCAGTCTATCAGAGGGATTAAGAATTCTGTTCGTGGACCTGATTCAGGAGTTGATCGAGCGAGTCATCAGTTCCTGAGATATACAAGAAGAGCAGAATTTTCTGTTGGAGTCCATAACCTCAAGTTAAGACTTGAGAGGTAAAATTTAATTCTGTTTTATTTTACTTGTTTGTTTTAATCGTTAGGATTTGATACCCATGATCTGGAATCGTTCCAGATCAGAAAATAAAAATTTTAAACTTCCGCTGTTACGGGTATCACATCTGACTGATCCGAGACCGTGTTCCAACATAATGATTATCAAGCCAAAACGTACCCTCTTTGCTCTCTTTTCCGACCCTTTATGCCATCTCCTATCTAATACATACACACGGACGTCAATCCTATGTGGAATCACATTTCTTATTTATATACATTTTTAGTTACTGATGTAGAAGATCTCAACTCGATACAACAACACATACATAACAAACTATGGATTAATATACTAACCAAAATAGACAAATATATCAAGATACTATGCTCTATAATATAATTAAGACACTACCAAAACTCCAATCTACATACATCATCAACAAACATTGGGGCCGAAACCAACAAAGCCATTTGCTCCATCAAAAGAGATTTGAATCCCTTCTTGTTGAATGTTCCCTATTATGGAAAGCGTGGAGCTAGATGGCGCAAAGGCGAAACAGAATGTGCCACTTTCATCCACCGGAATCAGGAAGTTCCTTGCCGGAAGGGTCAGGATCGGGCCGCCCGACAAGAAAAACGAAACCGTTGGTACCCGAACCGTTACGAATCCACCCAAGTCATAACACGTGTCGAATATAGAAACTCCAGGGGCCCGAGGTAAGTTTCCGGTCTCGGCTATAAAAGTGTCTCGAAATGCCTCGTAAGCGTCCGCAGGCAAGCGCGTCACGGCGGTTCCCGTATCCATCACCACCCCGCCGTCGCCGAATTCGGTTATTTGAAAAGTGTTGTCGGGTATGGGCACCCGTTCACCTCCAACCCCGAGACCCGAAAGCCCAATGTAGTAAAAACTTGGGGCTCGAGGATTTCTTAGTAGTGGAACCCATGCAGCACCCACGGGCAGCACGGAGCGTCCGAACTCTAGCGACCCGGATGACTCGGTGCCCCGGCTCACTAAACAATAGCTAAATGCCCCACCCGTTTGCCCGCCCAACTGACCCACGATGGACATGGATCCTCCACCAAGACCCAACAACCCGGCAGCCCCGACGAACATGCCCCGATTCATATGCCCGCACCCGATAGCCAGGTTTTGGACCATCGTGTGCCCGATGGTCAGCGTCTCCAACGCTAAGTTACCCTTGGTGTACGACCCGTCTCCGTACGAAACCTCGTACTTACACCAACCCGAGTGGCAACCCGAATTCTCGACCCGATCACAGACCGTGGAGCTGCACGAGACGCCCGAGAAGGAAGCGGAATATGCCGGGTCGAATACCGGGTCGGATTGATGGTAACACTGTCTGCAAGGTTGGCATTGGACCCACACAATATCGCTCCCCGTATCAATCACCATGTATTGGCTTCTCGCCGGGCTACCCACTCCGATCCTCACGAAATATTCTCCACTCCCTTCCTCCATTCCGGAAACCACCTCCGACCCAAATCCCGCCACCTCGTACTCGGCGGCGGAGCCACCTGACAGCCGGTGGATCAAGCTAGCAACCCTCCTGGCATCCCTTTTCATTCGGCTTGCAAAACGACGGCCGTGGTCTTTATGCCATGAAAATGATATCTTGTCTCTGTGAACCAAGTTCAGCTTCACGCTAGAATTACGACTGATTTGTTTTTGAGCTGATCCATGATCAGTATCTTCAACACTGCTGTAGGCAGTACTGGCGACACCGGGGCGAGGACGTGGGCGGAGCTTTGTGGCGGCGATGGATTTCTTGATGTTGAGTTGTTCAAACGGAGGAAAAGGGATTGCATGGCCTGTGGAGGTGGTGGTTTCCGGGGTGGATAGAGTAATATGCGGCGGCAGCACAACAGTAAGCAAGAGAAATACTTGAAAGACAACAAAGACGAGCATTTTTCAACTTTATAGTTGGATGAGTGTTGTGGACTTGTGGGTGGCTTTGTGTGGGAAAGGAGGGACATTTATTTGCTTCGGCTTTAGGATATAAGGGGGAAAAAAGGTGTAATACAAATAATTGAATTGGGTAATAGGATTTTATAATTTTTATTTTTATGGTTTCAAGTTGGAAAAAGAATTTTGTTTGTCGATAAATTGGTGGATTTTCTCTATGTTAGTCATTACTTGTAAAAATAATAATAGTTTTTTTTTCGATTCAAATCTTATAATTTATTAAGATAAAAAGTGATCATCTGTTACAAGGTTAATCAACTAAAAAAAACAATTGATGCTCCAATACAAAATGAGAGGAAGAGAAAAAGCAAAAACAGCGATCGAATGAGCCATCTGATTCGCCGACCTCCAAAGGTGCCTGAGGTGAATAAAGCTGTGAGACTCCAGAATACTGCTAATATCTGATTCAATAGATCCCACATAACTAAGATCATTTCCTGGCCTTGTGAAGAGGTGGAGAGAATCCGATTTTATTTGATGAATTTGGATGTTGTGCTGTCGAACGGTATTGATGCCTTCCAGTATTGCAAGGAGCTCGACTATCGTGACAGAATGGGGCTTATCAATCATTTTACCAAAATCCAACACCGACTGGCCCTCGTGGTTTCAAATCACACCTCCAATTGCGTAACTTGTAGAGCTCTCCTTATAAGCCGCATCAATATCTAATCTGAAATTATTTTCTATCGGAGCAGTCCACGTCTCCGGCGAGGTGTTTTTACACGGATGGACTACTTTCACTACTGTTGCACGAGCGGCTAAGAATTATTGCAATAAATTTTCACACCAATCTGCATCCAAATCTCGAGCCTTGCCTTTCGAGTTGTGCAGGTAGCAAAGACTCTCATTCCATGTGGCCCAAGTGCACACAGCAAATTCCTCAAAATCTGGTTTACTCAACTTCTCCTTCATCCATAAAAATATATCAAACACATCCAGATGCCGCACATGTTTAAGAGTTGACCAGAGCCAACATATTTTCCAACAAGATTTCACGTCAGGGCACGAGAAGAGGGCGTGGCTCGTAGTATTCGATTTAGACTGACACATTGGGCACCTTCTAGAGCAGTCAAAACGGGTTGGGCCAGCCCGCCCCACCACGAAAAATTGGCGGGGTTGGGTTAGGATTTTACTGGTCCGTTTGGAGGCGGGCCTAAACAGGACAACTCGAACGGGCTGCGGGTTAAGGTGGGGCGGGGGTGGCCGGCCTGCCAGTTTTTTATAAAATAATTTTTTTAATTTTTTTTTGAATTATAGGCATAAAAACACTTATTTTTAAATAATGTTGTAGTAGCCCGTACCTAAAATTGGTGATTAAGTATTAATCACTCCAATAAATCATGTTAGTTAAGTTAAACATGATTAAGGAGACTTCAAATGGATAAACAGAGTCCGAAAATAGACCCAGAATGATCATAAATGGACCGGAGGATCAAGAGGAACGGACGTAACGTCCTGGGATCGGACAAAACGTTCGTGCCAGCAGAATGCGTCATTGCTTACGCATTTGATGGAACATCGGACGCAACGAAGGGCAACGGATGCAACGATCGTCGGACGAACGGACGCAACGTTGAGGAACAAACGTTTCGTTCCGTGTCTATAAATAGAGGTGCCGAGCCTCAGTTTCAAATGCACATTTCACCTCTCTTCTCTCGATTTCTTAGTCTTCTAACTTAGATCTAGGGAATTCTAGGCTTCCCATTGGAAATCCGAAAATGGCGTAGTGATCCAGGCGTCGTAGCGGAGCTGTGGCCTAGTTTTGAGGCAAGCGCAACAACGAGCTGACGACGGACGCAGGTATAGCTTTTGCTTCCTAAAAATATTTAAGAGTATACAATAGTTTAGTTAAGGCTTTTAGATCACTATAATGATATTAGTATCATTTGGAAGTGTAGTGCGGATTATAGGCGTGGACCTAGAGTTGGTAGAGCTTGCCTAGTATTTGAGGTACGAAAGTACTGTTCGAGATATCCTGACTGAGTATGCATGTATTATGTGACTGCATGATTTATATGACATGATTATATGCTGCATACATTTGCATATTGAGCTATCTCTTTTTGAGATGTCTGGTAGTAGGGTTTTACCCTATCCTGTTAGAGGATGGACTTCCATCGATTCGGGTCCTGAGTATCCACTAGTTATCGGTATGTGAGCCACTTCCTGAAGCAACGACACATCGTGCTACATACCATGGCCCGGTCTGTCTTTGTTATCTGATTCTTGGCCTCTAGTCAGTAGGAGGTACACTTGCATGTATAATCATACTCTCGTGCTGACCGTTTTATGCTCACGTCTCGTACTTTGTGTATCTGGACACCCTATTCCATGGGGAAGATTTGCGATTGGATGTGGCGGGTGGATCCAAGAGGGGCTAGGCAGTGGATGGCCAGCTGGAGCTTCGCCTAGGATTTTATTGCATTGTGTTGATACAGTATTTCGATTTGGTTGTATAACTATTTGGGTATTTACAGATTCCTTTTCTTGAGATTGTATATTGTTATTGTTTCCGCAGTTTAATTCTGGTTCATTATTTAATTAAGTTAATTGCATGCCTAAGTTTCTGATTAGTAGGTGATCTCGGTAAATGTCACTACATTCATAGTATCAGATCATGCATAATATTCTTGGGATTTAGATTCTGCATAAGATAACCGTGAGATAATTTTGTAGATGGCGGATCGCGATGATCAAAGTAGCCATGGCAGTATAGGTGGACGTTGGGGCGATGGTGATTGGGAGCGTCGTCGAGAACGACATTATCGTCCTCATGATGAGAACCGTTTTAGTGTGCGCCGGTTCTTACAGATGGGTCCTAAGCCCTTGGTCGGAGGCGAGACTCCGGAGGATGCAGAGAACTGGCTAAATCGGATGGAGACTTGTTTTCACACATTCCCTTGTAGTGAGGAGCAGAAGATGGAGACTCTTGGTTATCTTCTGGATGGATCGAGTGGTATTTCTTGGCCACATCATATCTAGAGAGGGAAATTCTATTGATCCGAGCAAGATCGAGGCCGTGCTTAATTGGTCGTGTTCGACGACGGTTGCTGAGATCCGTAGTTTTCTGGGTCTAGCAGGATATTATCGTCGCTTCATTCTGAACTTCTCACAGCTAGCTAGACCATTGATGCAGCTTACCCGCAAGGGTGTTGATTTCGAGTGGTCCTCAGAGTGCGAGAAGAATTTTTGTGAGCTTCGACGGCGGTTGACTTCTGCGCCAGTGTTGACATTAGCGTCAGGATCTGTAGGGTATGTGGTGTACACAGATGCTTCCCTTCAGGGGTTAGGTTGTGTTCTGACCCAGCATGGGCATGTGATTGCATACACTTCTAGACAGTTGAAGTTGCACGAAGACAATTATCCAGTTCATGATTTGGAGTTGGCAGCTATTGTGTTCACTTTGAAGATCTCGCATCATTACCTGTATGGCGAGAAATTTGAGATCTTCACCGACCACAAGAGTCTCAAGTATTTGTTCACTCAGGCGGAGTTGAACATGAGGTAGAGACGTTGGATGGACTTGCTTAAGGACTATGATTGCGAGATTAAGTACCATCCGGGAGCTGCTAATCTCACCGCTGATGCCTTGAGTCGCAAGGTGCGACTATCTGCAATTCAGAATTCTTCGATTTCTAGTGCGATCGGGGAGTGTTGTTCTTTAGGGTATACCTTCAAGCACAAGAAAGGTATGCAGAGTATCCAGATGTTTGCGATATTATCTGAGCCAGCTTTGTATTCGCAGATTCGGGATGCTCAGATGTATGATTCAAAGACCCAGCGTTTGGCTCGTCTAGCCAACGAGGGTAGTACGTCTGGATTTCACTATCAGTCAGATGGTTTTCTGTGTTTGTCTGGTAGACTTGTAATTTCGGAGGATGAAGAGTTGCGAGAAGAGATCTTATCTCAGGCACATCGCACTAAGTTGAGTATTCATCCGGGGAGCAAAAAGATGTACAAGGATCTACGTACTCGGTTTTGGTGGAAGGGGATGAAACGCAGCGTGTATCAGTATGTTTCAAAATGCTTGGTTTGTCAGCAGGTCAAGGCAGAACACCGACGACTTGGAGGTTTGCTTCACAGTCTGCCTATTCCTGAGTGAAAATGGGAGCTTATCACGATGGATTTTGTGACCCATTTGCCGGTCTCCTCAAGGAATTGTGATGCTATATGGGTTGTGGTGGACCGACTCACCAAGTCAGTGCATTTCATTGCCTATAGCCGAGAGTACTCTATAGATCGTATGGCTCGGTTGTACATTCAGGAGATAGTTCGACTTCATGGAGTGCCTGTGAGCATTGTCAGCGATCGAGACCCCAGGTTTACTTCTAGGTTCTGGGGGAGTGTTCAGCATGCGATGGGCACTACTCTAAGTTTGAGTACTGCCTATCATCCGGAGACAGATGGACAGTCAGAGCGTACTATCCGTACTTTGGAGGATATGCTTCGAGCTTGCACTATGGATTTTTGTCCAGCCTGGCAGGATCATTTGCCATTGATTGATTTCACTTACAACAATAGCTATCATAGTAGTATTGGAATGACACCTTTTGAGGCGTTGTATGGGCGGCGTTGTCGTACTCCACTCTTTTGGGAAGAAGTATGGGAGAGACAGGCTAAGGGACCGGATTTAGTCCAGCAGACAGCACATGTTGTTGATCAGATCAAGAAATGGATTAAGATTGCACAGGATCGTCAGACCAGCTATGCTTATACTAAACGTAGACCTTTGCAGTTTGATGTTGGGGAAAAAGTGTTTCTAAGAGTTTCACCTTTCCGCAGGATTCTCAGATTTGGCCTCAAGGGCAAGTTGTCTCCAAGATTCATCGGTCCGTTTGAGATCTTGGAGAGCATTGGCGATTTAGCGTATCAGCTAGCTTTGCCACTGTATCTGTCCAGTATTCACGACGTGTTCCACGTATCTCTATTGCAACGGTATGCGGCAGATCAGTCTCATATTCTGCAGCCGTCTGAAGTTCAGGTGGATACGGATTTGACTTATGTAGAGAGACCTATTCGTATCCTGGATCGTAAGGATAAAGTCTTGCGTAATAAAGTCATTCCTATGGTTTTAGTTCAGTGGCAGCGCCGAGGCACTGAAGAAGCCACTTGGGAGCTTGAGAGCAGGATGCGTTCAGAACATCCTAAGTTATTTTGATTTTGTTGTCGTGTTGTATTCAGTTGTGAACTCTGTAAACGTTTGATTTGAATAAAGACGTTTCTGCATGTTGTTTTACATTCAGTACTTAAGATCCTATTTCGAGGATGAAATATCTTAAGTGGGGGAGAATGTAGTAGTCCGTACCCAAAATTGGTGATTAAGTGTTAATCACTCCAATAAATCATGTTAGTTAAGTTAACCATGATTAAGGAGACTTCAAATGGATAAATGGAGTCCGGAAATAGACCCAAAATGATCAGAAATGGTCCGGAGGGTCAAGAGGAACGGACGCAACGTCCTGGGATCGGACGCAATGTTCGTGCCAGCAGAATGCGTCATTGCTTACGCATTTGATGGGACATCGAAAGCAATGAAGGGGAACGGACGCAACGATCGTCGGACGAACGGATGCAACGTTGAGGAACAGACGTTCCGTTTCGTTCCATGTCTATAAATAGAGGTGCCGAGCCTCAGTTTAAAATGCACCTTTCACCTCTCTTCTCTCGATTCCTTAGTCTTCTATCTTAGACTTAGGGATTTTTAGGCGTCCCATTGGGAATCCGAAAGTGGCGTAGCGATCCAGGAGTCGTAGCGGAGCTGTGGCCTAGTTTTGAGGCAAGCGACAGCAACGGGCTGACGACGGACGCAGGTATAACTTTTACTTCCTAAAAATATTTAGGAGTATGCAATAACTCAGTTAAGGATTTTAGAGAACTATAATGATATTAGTACTTTCGTACCTCAAATACTAGGCAAGCTCTATAACTTTTGCTTCCTCTTCATACTCTAGCAGCGACATCTTTTGAGGCGCACCAATTTTTTTTTAAAAAAATGAAACAAAAATTCTTTGAAAAAATCTACTCCATCCGGGTCATGTACGAGGAATTGAAATCCTAATTACCACGTCCAAGACTAAGTTTGCGGATTCAATGGGGTTAACGCTCGATCCGGGCTATAGACGAGGGGATTGAAATCCGAATCCTATCATAGTTATAGCTAAGTTTGCGGATAATTATTGGGGCTCTAAGAAAAACCGGGTGTAAAATCCGAAGGTTCGTAATTTATCTCAAGAGAGTTGTATTTTTGTTAGAGATTATTGGGAGGAAGGAACACTTGATTGTGACACTTGCATTGATTTGTCATAGGTCGCTAAGCAGTCGTAGAACGGATTATTTTGAAGTTGCATGTAGTTGGAATAACATGGCACACAAACACGTTCACATTAAACTGATGGTGTATTATGGAAAATCGAGAGAAATTTTTTGTGATTTTGTTTTTTTTGGTGTTGGAACTTATCGGAAGCTGTATTTTCCATAACTCGTCCTTACTTATGTTTGTGTTTGCATATTGTTTTTGCTTGTCTTGCTCGAGGGCGAGCAAGATTTAAGTATGGGGGTGTTGATAAGTGCATTTTGTATGCATTATTTTATGTCTATTTTGCATGCATTCGTATGGTCTCATATTGTTTTATGTGTTTTTTTATGTGATTTATTGCTTATATGTGCATTTCACTCTCCGGGTTAATTTTGTAAGAAAATGGATTTATGAAGAATGAATTACGGAGCAGCCATGATTCAAAAATCATATTTTATTTTAGAAAGATCCAATTCCGATCTGCACCTTTCAAAATAAATTTCAAGATGTTTTGAAGCTGCTGTCCAAATTTCAGGTCCATCCGACGGCTAGAACTCAAAATATGAATTTTTCAAAATTGTTGCGCGCAGCAGAAAATTGAGCTCGCTCGAGCGAGCGAGACGGGCCAAAATTCCTTCGGAGCATAAAGTTACTTGCTCGAGCGAGACTTGTTCTCGCTCAAGCGAGCAAAGAGTACAGAATTTATATTTTTGAAAACTCTTGCTCGGGAATGATACTATCTTTTGAAGACACTTGGGCATATAAATACGAATCTATTCATTAGATTAAGTGTTCCGAACGCAGACAACACAAGGGAGGCGGCTTCAAAGCTTGGGAGAAGATTTCTACACTTTTTCTTCTTCTGTTCTTCTTTATTTTTCTTTATTGAATTATAATTTAAATTATTGAGTAGTTTGTTTTCAACCAAGACGAAGTGATTGGGATTTTTCAGAGTTGATTTTATTTTATTGATTGTCAGATTTATATTTGTCTTGTGGATAGTCTGATCAACTGTTTGCTTGCATGTTAATAGATTCCAAGTCAAAAGAGGAGGTATTAATTTCGATCACTTTGATAATCAACACATGGTAAAGCCAACTAGAAATAAAATTCGATTTCAGTGTGCGGTTTGGGTGTAAACTGAATTTTCACAAATATTTAATGCATTCAAATTTGATTAGTTTTACGAAAGATAAATCCGTCAATATTTGAATAGGTTTGATTGTTCTAGAAATAGATATTTGAACAAGTTAGGAGAATTTCCGTAATCTAAGATTAAATTTGAGTCCTAAATCGGTTACATGTTACATGATTTGTTCAATACTTACGTGTGTCTTGGTTGTCTCGTTTTAATTAAATTTTTTTTTCAACTATTTTAATTCTTATTTCTTCAGATGTTTTTATTATAAATTCTTATTTTATTTAAATCAAATTTCTTTTTATGATTTTGTCTAGATTAAGCTAAATAATTAATTTTTGAGAATTGACTGCAGTCCCTGTGAGATCGATACTTGAACTCTCTGTCCACTTTACTATTACTTGACCTGGTACGCTTGCCAGTAGATTTATATCACACCGATTTAGCCCGTCAATAGGGAAGAAACCTACACGAGGTAGGAAAAAATTATCTTTTTAAAAATAATAATAAATTAATTGCACAAATTAAACCAATCGAAATTGATTTGATTAGTGAAATTTTAAGGTATTAATTGGTTGCTTCGGTTTGTTCTAATTAATTTAATCGATTTTGGATAATCTGATTTGGTATGTGATCTAACGTGTACAAATATTGCTCGTGTTTCTATTATACTAGACAACGGCGCACATACAACATATGCATGTTTTACTATGTTGGGTACGAAAATTTCTAGAATCTTGATTTTGATGATAACAAAATTTCTTATTGTGTTTCTAACGTATTTACTTAAATGTGTAGTTGATAGATCACAAAGTGGAATTTCAGCACAACTTAGTTTCTGGCGCATCTGTTCGTTTCAAAAATATCTCAGAGCTCAGTGATCCAAATAACCAGCCGCCAAAACCGTTGAACATCCAACTTAAAACTCTACAAGTCATATTTCAGACCAGTTGGACGAGTTCAGATGTTATCTAGGTCAAACTTGTTAGAAATTTAACACACTAAATAAATAATTAATTCTATCTATCTATGCAAACACAATACATAAAGATCGATATGCGTAAATATAAAAACAGGAACGAGTTCTAACCTCTAGCCGTTGATATTGAATTGAGATATGAACTGGAAAGATCACAAGAACACGGAGAAACATAGAGATCTTCTAAACATTTATGCAATTTTATGAGATGGTGTATTTTCTGATTAACTGCATATATTTAGGGACCCTGTATGCCACTATTTATAGATGTTCTCTAACCATAATAGAGAATCTCAAGATTTGGAAAATCTTGATGATATTTATCCGGGATATGGTAATTCAAATATTAAAATATTTATCATCATCATCCAAATAATATTCTTGATTTTCTTTTTTTTTTAAATATGAGACGTCTCCCATATTTATCTTGATGAAATATGTTGATCATAATTAAATTATTTTATGGACTAAATTAAAATAACCTAACAGTAGTCTCCCACTTGGTCTAAATATTTCAAATGAATTGAATAATCAAGAAATCAATAATCAACTCAAGTCAAGAAACAAATACACGAATCATGGAGACAAGTCCTTTTTTATTGAGTATTATCCATGTATCACATGTATCATATTCCTTAATATATCTTAATGAATAAAAACATGGTTTATTCTAGGTCAACTTAATAGATATTTTTTCAATAAAATCGAATATGCTTGAAGAGAGCTCACTCACACAAAGAGAGATGTATTTTATAGAATAGTTGAGTGAGAGTCTTTTCACAAAGACATTAAATAATGTGTAATATTTATATTTTATTGTGAAACTTGTTGTCCCAACCATAGTTAAGAGTTGATATGAGTTTGTATTAGGCAATGTGTAAGTCCTAAGTCGAAATGGGTTTGTACAAATGACTTATATAAATCAAAGTCTTCTAGTAGAATCCTTTCGAAAATGGGAGAAATGAGATATAGAAGGATTTGGTATTCGAACTTCCATAAACAAATTCTTATTTCATTATTTTATTGCATTTACTTGTTTTTATTTTGGATTGCATTGTTGAAGCATTTTATGTGTTTGATAAAATACAAAAATATTGCTTAAACAGTTTTTAATACAATGTTTCAACCAAACTAATTTTATTATTTCAAATTGCATTATTTTCAAATGATTTCTAAATGTTTAAATCAGTTTAGAGGGATTATTTTAAGTTTATTCCGCTCGGTTTGAAAATAGAACAATTCATGTTTGAACGTTTCAAGAACAAGCTATTGTAGCTCAAAATATTTTAAAAGTGTGTATTGATCACCTCCCTCTACACACATTTTTCCTAACATACTCTAAAAAAATACATGTGTTACTAAACAATCTTAAATTGAAAATGAAATGCTATTGATTTAATGTACCACGACATATTTTTATTTTAAAATATGGAATAATCATCTATCGTTTATGTAGTGACCCGCACTAAAATTACCTACTAATTAAGAGCTTACGCATGCATTAATTTAATTAAAAAATAATCAAAAATTTAAACAGCGGAAAACATAACAATAATCCAAATACAATTCCAAGAAAATGAATCTGTAAAAATACTTAAGTTATACAACCAAATTGAATGTAGTGTATAAACCCAAATAACATAAATAATGAAAGCTTAGACAAATACAAACATCCTCAACTGCTGTAAGACTGCAACTTAAGATCTCCTCGAACCACCATTATCCAATCGCAAATCTGCCCCATGGAATAGGGTGTCCCAAAAACAGTGCGAGGACGTGAGCATAAAATGCTCAGCATGAGAGTATGAGTGTACAAATATTATATGCGCATGAATGCAAGTGTACGGGTTACCAGTACACGAGATCAATAATCTCTGGTCAAGAACATACTCAAGCCCTAGTTATGTAGCACGTTGTGTTGTCGCATCAGGAGGTGGCTCTCATATCCAACAGTGGAATAACGGTGACCTGACACGAGTCGGCCACGTGTCCAAGCATCCACTAACAAGATATGGTAAATACCCTATTACCGGATATCACAAGGATACAAGCTCAAGATAATCATGCATTCAGCATAATAACATGTCATAATATATGCAGATAAAATCATGCCATATAATCAATGCAACACATAATACATGCATACTCAGTCAGAATATCTCGAATAGTACTTTCGTATCTTAATTCTAAAGGCAAGCTACACCAGCACTAAAGTCCAAGCCAATAATCACAAGATTACTAATATCATTAATCAATATTTAAAAGCCATAACTAAGCTAATAGATACTTCTAAACTATTTATAGAGTCTAGGGTTATACCTCGTTAGCCCGTTGATGACGAATTCCCTGGAACTTGGGCACAACTCTGCTACGACTTTCGGACGCCTTGCCAAGACCCGCCCCTAGCAAAATAAGGCTGGAAAACCCCTAAAATACTTAAGAAACGAGATTGGAATCAAGTGTATTGGAAATTAGAAATGAGTCTTGAAAGCCCTATTTATAGGCGGAGATCGGAAGTTCCGAACTCCCGATCGGAAGCTCCGATCTCGCATGCACACAATGTTGCAGCAATGCAAAGATCGGAAGCTCCAAACGCCCCTTTTGAAGCTCCGATCTCCTGTGTTTCCAATCAGCATTGAAACTTCAAAATTTGCATGGCCTAACCGAGATCGGAAGCTCCGATCATGTTCAGAAGTTCCGATCTTTCACGTAGCTTCCGAACAGCTTCGCTCTTTTCGATCCTGTCCAAGTCAAACTCTCGAATATTTGACTAATTTTGACATTTTGAATTCGATTTCTTGATCTGTTTGATCAAATTAAAGTCCCTTAATCATGATTAACTTAATTAAACTTGTTTGGTCACGTTAATCATATAAATTAGAACTGGTCTACTACATTCTTCCCCTACTTAAGATATTTTGTCCCCGAATAAATCTTAATATGCAAACAAGATACTGAGCAACATCCTTTATTCAAACTGAATAATTTACATACAACTGAAATACAACATAATCAAAACAACTCTGGATAATCTTCACGCATACGACTCTCAAGCTCATAAGTGGCTTCTTCAGTGCCTCGACGCTGCCACTGAACCAGAACAAGAGGTATAACTTTGGTATGCAACATCTTAACCTTCTGATCCAGAATACGCAACGGTCTCTCCACATATGTTAGATCTGTATCCAAATAAACCTCAGACGGCGGTAGATATGATACTCATCTGCCACATACCATCGCAACAGCGATACATGGAACACATCGTGGATATTAGACAAATATGGTGGTAGTGCCAACCTGTAAGCCAAATCTCCTACATTTTATAAAATTTCAAACATACCAATGAATATAGGAGATAGCTTACCCTTGAGACCGAATCTCAGAATCCTGCGAAATGGTGAAACTCTTAAGAACACTTTCTTGCCCACCTCAAACTGCAAGTGTCTTCGCTTAAAATTCTCATAGCTACCATGTCGATCCTATGCAGTCTTAATCCGCTTCTTGATCTGGAAAACGATATCAATAGCATGCTGGACTAATTTTGGTCCCTCTACCTGTCGCTCCCCCACTGCTTCCCAGAATAGTGGAGTACAACATCGTCGCCCGTACAACGCTTCAAACGGTGCCATACCAATTCTATGGTGATAACTGTTGTTGTACGTGAACTCAATCAATGACAACTGATCTTGACAAGCTGGACCAAAATCCATAGAACACGCCGGTAACATATCCTCAAGAGTACGCATCGTGCGCTCCGACCCCGTCAGTCTCTGGGTGTTAAGCAGTACTCAAGCTAAGATTAGTACCCATAGCAAGCTCAAAACTCCCCCAGAATCTGGAATTAAACCTAGGATCTCGATCGCTAACTATATTCACAGGCACTCCATGAAACCGAACAATCTTATGAATGTACAAGCGAGCCATCCTATCAAAATTATAGTCTCAGTTATAAGTAATGAAATGTGCTGACTTGGTGAGTTGGTCCACCACAACTCAGAAAGCATCACAATTCCCCGAGGACACCGACAAATGGGTTACGAAATCCATCGTGATCATTCCCATTTCCACTCAGGAATAGGTAAACTGTGAAACAAACCTCCAGGTCGTCGGTGCTCTGCCTTGACTTACTGAGACACCAAAAATCTGGAAACATACTTATACACGCTGCGCTTCATTCCTTTCCACCAGAACCGAGTACACAATTCCTTGTGCATTTTGTTGCTACTTGGATGAATACTCAACTTATTACGATGGGCCTGGGATAGAATCTCGTCCATCAAAGTATCATCCTCTGGAACTACAATACGGTCAGACAAACAAAGAAAACCATTTGACTGTTAATGAAATCCAGAAGTACTACCCTCATTGGCTAGAAGATCCAAACGCTGAGTCTTCGGATTCGATATCTGAGCATCCCAAATCCGAGAATAAAAGGCTGGCTCAAATAAAATCGCAAACATCTCGATACTCTGCATAACTTTCTTATGCTTGAAGGTATATCCCGAAGAACAACAATCTTGAATCGCTCTAGACACAAGAAAAGTTTGGAGTGCGGATACTCTAACCTTGCGACTCAGGGCATCAGCGGTGAGATTAGTAGCTCCTGGATGGTACTTAATTTCACAATCATAATCCTTCAGCAAATCCATCCAACGTCTCTGTATCATTTTCAAATCCTCATGAGTTAACAAATATTTGAGAGTCTTATGGTCTGTGAAGATCTCAAATCTCTCTCCATACAGATAATGACGCCAAATGTTCAATGTGAAAACAATAGCTGCTAACTCCAGATCATGCACTGGATAGTTATCCTCGTGAACTTTCAACTTTCTAGAGGTATACGAGATAACATGCCCATTTTGAGTCAGGACACAACCCAAACCCTGAAGAGAAGCATCCATATAAATCACATACCCTCCAGATCTCGACGGTAATGCTAGCACAGGTGCAAAAGTTAACCGTCTACGAAACTCACAGAAATTCTCCTCACACTCTGAGGACCACTCTAAATCCACGCCCTTCCGATTAAGCTGCGTCAAGGGTCGAGCTATATGCGAGAAATTTGCGATAAAGCAACGATAATACCCTATCAATCCCAGAAAACTACGGATCTTAGCAATTGTCGTCGGACGCGACCAATTCAACACAACTTCAATCTTGCTCGGATCTACAGACACCCCATCCCTAGATATGATATGTCCGAGGAAAACCACTTGATCCATCCAGAACTCACATTTACTCAGCTTAGCGTACAATTACTTTCATCGAAGAGTCTGCAACACTTACCTAAGATGATACAAATGCTCATTCACATCACATGAATATACTAAGATGTCATCAATGAACACGACGATAAACTTGTACATAAATTCCCAAAATACCCGATTCATCAGATCCATAAATACAGCCGACGCATTAGTCAAACCAAATGGCATTACTAAGAACTCATAATGCCCATACTTGGTCCTAAATGCTGTCTTGACTATATCCTGTTCTCAGACTCAAATCTTGTAATGCCTCGATTTTATTATAATTGAGTTTAATTGAGATAATCAGAGTTTTCAATTGTTAAGGGCCGTTTTGATATTTCTCAGGGTTCATTTTGCAAACTTTGGAGAATTGAGGGACTAAAGTGAAAAACTTGAATTTTATATATATTATCAAGCAAGTTGACCAATCAATCACCTCCTCTCCTTCCTCCCTACTCTCACGCGATCTCTCTCCTCCAAGAAGACATGGCCATCAATTTTTCAAGCTCTTCTTCCATCTGATTCGCACGATCCGACCGTCAGATTTTAGTTACGAGTTGAGTTTCACGATCACCGCAGCGAGGGCTTCGTTTTGACGTAAGTTTTGCTACGATCCACGAACTTTGATTTTTGTTGGGTTGTCAGAATTTGATAATTTTCGGGTATGTTGTTCTTGACATAGCATAGACTGTGTATTCGAAGTCGGTTTGGAAATAGATCGAAGTTTGGATTTTATATGATTTTTGGAGCTAAATTTCAAAAATGAGTCTTGGGTTTTTGGTTGGATTTTGGTTGTTTTATTGGATTGGAAGATGAGTTAAGTTGTATTGTTGATGATTATTGATTGGAGATTTTTGGTTTGACCGTTTATAGTCGTTATGCCGTCGAAATCGAGTTTTGTATTATCGGTTGTATTGTTTCGGTTTGATTTCCGGGTTTGTTTGAGTTGTTGAATTGATATCGAATCCGTATGTTCTACATTTTCAGATTTGGATTGGAGATTCGGGTTTGGATTGAACTTGGAAGTTTGAACCGATTCGAGAGTTGAAGACGATATATTATTGAGCTTCTTGTATTGATTCGTTTCGATTCTATTGTATATTGATTTGAGTTCGTTGTCATTTTCAGATTTGAATCCTCGACAAACTTGAAAAGGTAAAAGATGACATTGAATTGAATGAGGTTGAATACTCGAGTTCGATTGATTCTCGAGTCCCGAAAATCACATACTGCATGTTTAATTGTTGGTGTGAACTTGATTGATTATGTTGTTTACACTTGCATCCATATTGAGCTGAATATTCGA